>NC_051162.1:115524456-115631905 GCF_013339745.2 Dermacentor silvarum
CTGCGCAAAATTTAATCATGTTTAACTAACTAGCCCGCTGTCGAATTTTCCTGGATCCTGATAATTTTACAACGAAGCTGTATATGCGTAGGCTTAAACACTCGTGGTCCGACCACAAAAACCCTCCGGCGGAAATAAACCTGTCGAAAACTCGGGTCTTACCTGCCGTGGTTGCTTAGTGACTATGGTGTTGGGCTGCTAAGCACAAGGTCGCGGGATCGAATCCCGGTCACGGCGGCTGCATTTCGATAGGGCCGATATGCGAAAACACCCGTGTACTTACATTTAGGTGCACGTTAAAGAACCCGAGGTGGTCCAAATTTTCCGGAGTGCCCCACTACGGCGTGCCTCATAATCAGATCGTGGTTTTGGCACGTAAAAACCACATAATTAATTAAAACTCGCGTCTCGTTCACTTGTTTTACACCAAAATTTGCATGAAAGACTACGAATGTATGACTAACATGACTGATAGGTCATGACATCAGTAACAATGCATGCTCGTCAGCTACGCCACGATTAACGATAGTAAAATTACGTTTTTGGCGCATACCCGCGTTGGATATGCGGGTATGAGCCAGGGATCTGCGGATATGAACCAGGGGCAAGAAAGAAATAACGTGAGAAAGAAATAGAATACCGGGGCACACATTTCAGCTTCGCTGGTTTACCATCTGTACGGGGTGCATAGGGGGTGAATTTTTTTATGAAGAGTTTTTAACGTGTTCGTATAGAGTCAAACCCGGATATATCGACCCCATATATAACGAATTATTGTGTATAACGAACAGCAATAAAATCCCCTTGATAGTTTTTGTATAAAACTTTTATTTGATATATCGGATTACCTATAATATCGAATGTTTTTGGGATCCCCTTTAGATTCGATATATCCGGGTTTGACTGTATTATCCCGGCATCATTTCGTAATTCTTGAACATCCTGTGGTAGCAAGACTGGTAACGACGCATATTCTTAATGCTAGATTTTGTATTTGGAACAAACTCTATTAGTGATAAATATAATTCCAACTTCCACGTTTACTTCAAAGATACTCTTCAACACTTCTACGTGTCGCTTATTTTCAGGTTCCTTTTGAATGGACGTATGCATTTATCGTGTATACCAGAATAGAGTGGAATGTTCTTCCGCCTGCAAATGTTAATACGGTATCGAATGATGATTTTTACCGCGCCTCGCGTGCTTGATTTGAGTTGTCAGTTAGTTGCTGTTACGGAGGATGTGCACGTCCTGCTGTAATGCCAGTTAAGGCGAAGCAGGTACCAAATAAATAAATAATTTCATTGTAACAGACTGATTACAGTGCCAGATTTTCCTCTAGTGGCATTTCTATAGAAGCTCTGCTCTTCACTGCTCCGGCTTCTCCTGGTGGCACGTGACTCTCCGGTCATTCTGTCACGTGTCCTTTCGCTCCGGAGGACCAATGGAAGCGTACGGTATTAGTTAGCGTCTTCTTTCTTTCTTTCTTTTTTTTTTTCTCTTCGGGCCTCAAACCGAACTTGTCTGCGCGCATACCACTGCCGATGAGGATCTCCTCGGGTGAGCGAACTTGTCGAACTTGGTCGAGAAGAAGGACAGGAGGCCGAAAGTGAGTTCTCCGACAGCGTCGTCTCCGTCCACCCCGTTCGACACGGAAAGACACCGGATGGCAGGGGGGCGGGGCTTGGCCGCTGGGGCATCCCCTTTTGACCCACCGTCGAGGGGACGAGGAATGCCGACTTGTTCTTTGTCTACTTGCGCCGGCCCCTTTGTTCGTCTTCGAAACTCGCTGTTGACATGTGGTGGAGCGAACGGTCGGCAGGTCTTTACACTTCTTGGTCTTTTTTCTTTCTTTCTTTTTTTTTTTGCATCCGGAGTGGCGCCGCGTGCCTCGTCGACGCTCGAGTTCTTGTAGTATTGCGAGGTGACTCAGCAGAAAAAAAGAAGGAATAAAAGAAGCGCAGTATGCATTAATACCGCTCGCCGGAATTCACAGCGCTAGGTTATGTAAACAGGCCAAGAAAGGGTGCGTTGAAGAATCATCGAACTCCTCGGTGCTTGCCTTTTCTGTTGTGTGTCTACGTGGTGGATTTCTCCCGCTGCCCCCTCTGCCAACCACCCCTGTCTCGTCGATGCGCCCGTCGGCTTCGGTAGGACGGCGTGGGGAATGCCTCGAAAATAGTTTGTCGGTCGAGATGCTGGAATTCGCACAGGTGCCTCCCGCCTATAGCTTGTGTAGATAGAAGAAGACAAGAAAGGCATCGTGGAGTGTTCGGGGAAAAAAAGATTGCTCGTTCTCTGTTTGTTCTACTGGCGTGCTCGGATTGCCTCCTGTTCCGGCAACGCTGCAATGTTCGTCGCCGTTTTGCCTTGCGGTGTGGACCAGGTCGACATGCACATCGGATTGGCGAATGCGGGGCAAAAAAAAAACAAACAAAAAAAAAACCAAAAGAAAACCGGCTTTCTATGTTTCTGGAGTGTCGTGTTTGTTGGCACTTTCTGGCAACCTAAATTGTGTGTCGCTTTTGTGGACTTGTTTCTTGCGCGTAGCAATTGCCGTCCTGCCTCTATAACCCTGCCGTCGTCGTAGTTTGGAGCTGCGTGAACAAAGAAGATTTCAACTTTTCTTCCACAACAGCACGGGTACATGTTGCATGCTGAACTGAATGACAAAATGCACATGTAAATGCACTTGACAGGTAAACGAAAGCGCAGCGCGGCGAAATGTTTAGCTGTTTGGCTTACAACAAATACGTATTAGCGGAAATTGTCGCGAGATATCGCCTGCCATTAAGTGAGAATGAATGCTTTCTTTTGTGTTTTTGTGTTCTTTTATATGTTTGCATATGCACGTGTGTTGTTGAACAATATATAAGGGCAATTAAGGTCGTGCACTTTGATGGCTAGACTTTACTGTCTTGTTCTCATCATTTGTGATGTGCTCGGAGCCGTTCAGTCCCATTTCCCTTTCTTTTTTTCTGTTTTTCAGCCTAATCGAGATGTAATATTTCAAATGTAAGTGACGACATCTGTATCGAAAAAAGTAGGCCTTACGTCGCTTTATGGTTAGATAATGGCTCGCGGATTGCGACGCGCTATCATGTCCTGTTTCGCTGAAATAAATGAGTCTGCATTCAACGCTGTGGTCATGCGTTCAAACCTCCAACTAATCAATGCTTTACCCTCCTGATTTTTGGTGGCTTCTATTCCAACTTCAATTGTCAACGTTGAAGTTGAATGTAACAGTCTAAATTGTTTCTCTTT
The DNA here is from genome assembly GCF_013339745.2 of Dermacentor silvarum. Classification (NCBI taxonomy): domain Eukaryota; kingdom Metazoa; phylum Arthropoda; class Arachnida; order Ixodida; family Ixodidae; genus Dermacentor; species Dermacentor silvarum. The sequence continues at coordinate 115,527,721 of NC_051162.1, forward strand.
GCTGCCCCTTTGAACTACTTTATCGATAGATCGAGACGTGTATGTTTGACTCTGTAGAACTGTATAACTTTATTTGTACGCACGATGGTTTTGATGAGCCGATATTTGTCGATACCGGAAATGTTGTTTTCTGGTGCTACAGTTAAAAAAAATCGTAATCATGAGCTGAGAAGAACTCACTGTTCCTGATAGTAATGATAAGAAAGAAATTGGTCTGGTTCGCCTCGGTGCTACACTCTGATAAGGTTTTCACAACGAGTACATGCGGTAGACGGTCCACCGTCTATATTTAGTCGCTGGAGATAAAGCTGCAGCACTGTAAAATAATTTACACCCATAAAAGTGATGAAGGGTGTAAGTGTGTGTAACTCACACTCTTACAACCAAAAAGGGTGCAAGGTGTCAGTTACATTTACACCCTTATTTACTTTTAAGGCTGTAAATTACTGCACAGTGTGGCTGGGGTCTCGTGCTTTGCGTGTATTCACGACGCGCTTCTCGTGATTCTATCGGTACCAAACCGGTATATATATATAGTTCTACACTCACCAAATGCGGTTTGCAGTCTACCGTCGGATTAGCAGCCGCGAGTGGACGCCTGTAGAGACCCAGAAATTAGGGGTGCAAGTTTCCTTCGCTATCCGAGATCTTGCCCTGCTTTTTGTTCATACTATGGAGTCCCATTAACCGTGGTTAATGGAAACCCAACGCTGGTTTCGGTGCTACACCAAAACAGACGGTACAGCGCACCATACGACCCGCAACAAGACAGCACGCGCAAGCAGACGTCTCCCGCTGGGCGTTGTCTGCTTTCCTCGCGCAGTTAATCCCCGCTAATTAACCCAGCAATCAACCGTTTCCACGTCTGATTACCTCGCGCTTATAGACGCGAGCATGGTTGGTCGCGTCGAACCGCGCTCGTGTGTCACCAGGCCGAGAGCGCGTGCGCCGAAATCGGAAACTTTATCGATCTGCCGTCGTCTGTTCGGGGAGCACACTTGTTTTCGATAAAGTTACTTGAACGCTAAACCGACACGTCACCTTGAGCGACAAGATGCACGTTGCCTGCCTTGGTGACTCGGTGGCTGTTGGGGTGTTCTGCTGATCACGGGGTCGTGGGCCCAAGTCGAGCAGTATACCTGCTTGGGCCACTACGTATGTTCTCGTGGTCGTGATGCCGTCCTGGTCGTCCCATACCTCGCTGTCTGCGTGCTGTCGTCATTTATAACGCCTTTGTCGTTCCATCGACGTCATTTCCTTTTCGTCATTGCATCGTCGTCAGTGCGATGATGTCATGAAGTCATGCCGCCATGCTCATGGGCAACACCAGCTAGAACATCTAGGGCGACCTTGGCTATATAGCGAGTGCCATTGGTACAATGAGACGATATCAGAGAACGTCGCATATAGCCGAAGCCGCGAAAATCACTGAATGACCGCTACTACGCATGTTAAATAAGTGTGAATTTAGGTGTACGACGTGCCTCTACATTGATCAAATGCTAATCGTCGACAGAAATCGTGAGATGAGTTCTGCCGTAATATTTTAATACTGTAATGCCTTCACTTTGCTTCTCCATTTATTATCAATTCCATGCTTTATAATTTATTTATAGCTCAACGCTCGTCGCCCGATGCACGCTCTGGTCTTATTTTTATTCATTTAACTTTCGAACTGAACACATAACTTCGCTGAACAAACAACGAAAAGCACTCGTGAAGTCCGTTTCGAATACAGCGAGTTGACATCAACAACCAGTATGCCGCACCAACATGTCAAGTTACCACGCGACGTAACACTTTCATTTATGTGTCTAAGCAAAGAAGAAGCTGCTTTTACTATAAAACAACGTCAGGAGAAGGTTGCTTTGTTTGCGTGCATAGGCTGCTGCGAGCTGGAGGTCGTTCGTTCGATCCCGGTCGAGGCGGCTGCATCTTGATATCGACGAAATACTAAACCGCTCACGTCCTTAAATTTAGGTGCACGTTAATAAGCAATCCCGGGTTGGGTCAGAAATAAATCGGAGCCTCCAACTATACGGCGTGCCTCACAATCAGATTGAAGTGGCGGCACGTAAAACGACGGAATTTAATAACCTTTAAGAGAGTACGAGAACTCCCTCAAATGACGAGTCAAATAATGTAATAAATCAGTTACTGTCACAAGTGAAGTCGGCATCATCTTCTCTTATATTTTTCTTCTAGCGAACCGCCAGCTTTCTTATACCGCCATCGCATAGTCGGTTATTATGAGTAAAGATTCGTAAATGGAAGAGTAACATAAAACAACGGCATCATCGCACATATAGGCCATCTCCAGGATACACTGCGGAAAATACAAGTGTTGTTGTGGAAGCACGTTCCTCAAATCTCTGTTTGCTCGCCAACTGCACGAAGGAATTGGAGCTTTAGAGCTCCTGTCTGTTGCGCTTGTTTTACTATTATTCCGTGCTTGCAGATATGTCCGAATAAGCTCTATATCTTCTGAAATGTATAAACAACCCAGAAAGCGCGCTGTGTTGCCTTCTTTTCAAGGCTCATTCTCTCGTGACAAGTCGTATATCGTACAGTTATTCGCCGGAACGCTATACTCGTATATTATCGTGTGTCTTGCCCGAGAAACAATCCGATTACTATACCACGCTTTGAAGTGCCTTTTTTTTTTTTTCGAGATGCCTGCTTTTACACTCACTGTAACATATCCCTCTAAATAACCCAGTCTAAGTAATGGCCACTGTAAACTCCCTCTTTCAGCGCTGTATTTGATTTTAGACGTATAATCCCGCTTATCGTTATAGTTAGTTATTAGTCACGAATTCTGTAGAGTGTGCGGCTATCTGACGTCCGTCAGCCAATCAGCAACGAAAGTATACGCAGCGTGTTTCACGCAGAGAAAGGAAGAATAGGGCGCTTGAGCATTATGCGCTTACTAATACATTGTAGCTTTGTAATCATTTGTAGCTTAGTGCCACATTCGGGTGTACGTAAGTTTTTCCTTTCGCTAATATTCTGTGAAGCTGCCATTCAGTCGGTGTCGCGCAACGAGCAATCAGCGGCTGCACAATGAGCGCCTGCTCGAAATCATCGAGAGAGTCAAAGAGTCGGTCGAGGCGCTCCGCCGCAGGGTCGGTGCCATAGCCAGGTGTATACCTGCAAAATGCTTCGCATAACTTCGATTCCCACAGTAGTTTTCGTTCTTGTGTGTTCTTGCGCTTAGCAAACTAAACGAAAAAGAGTCTCCAACCCCAATTAATTGATCAAAACACTTTGTATGTATAGCTTGTAAGAGCCCGTAACCGCATGTCTAGCTGTATCAATGCCTGTATTATTGGCGTGCATGTGGAAAGTCGCTATTATCTGCGAGCGCTGTACATGTCATCGTACGACGATGTAGCCTCCGAACACCTTGTAGCCTCCACAGTGCTATAGGGTGAGCTATAGAGATGGGACATAGAGGCAAAAAGCGCGCGGTTAAACTTGAGACGACAAGTGCTGCCCAATTGAAGGTCGTTCCACGACGACGTCGAAGAGCTGCGTTGATAGCGGCTGATTTTCCAGCGGTAAGGAAGCCTATAGAAGTGCACCTAGAAGCAAAACAGTGAGCGCTGTGTTCTTGAATTGCCCAGGGAGTCGCACTTAGGGCACCTTCATACACGCAAGCCTATACGCCCTGCGTTTGAGCGTGTGTGAAGGCTGTATGAAAGTCGATCGCGCGCAAACAGTGGGCAGCGTCTGCAGTGTGTTCCCACGGCCGGGAAGCGAATGCTCTCTCTCATTCGACGTGATGCGCTCACGTTGCAGAGCTCGCGAGAATGGAGCTCCCGCGAGAGGCGCATTTAGGAGAGCTCGAAAAAGGGGCTTTCCGCGGGAGAAGCAACGGTTAGAACCCTGTGCGGACGTGACTCAAGTGGTGATCGCGTGCGGACGTGCTCCGGCTGCTTGTCGACAAAGTAGGACGCTGTGATGCTTGATGCGTTGCGCAGAAATACTTCGGGATAGTCTCTCATCGTCGCATCATGCTTTTTTCGCATATACGCTGTAAAATAACGTACAACCTACCTTTAGAATGAATAAGGGTATAAATCGGTCTGTTCGCCCTTACACCAATAGGGTGCAAGGGTGTGAGCTATAGACAGGTTTACAAGTGTGTAAGGGTTTGTTGTTATAGACCGATTTACACAATTATTCACTTTTAAGGCTTATTTTGCGGTGTATAGCCCAAAACAATATCAAGCTTCTTCGTTTCATTCATTCAATCATCCATCCATTCAGCGCGGTTAATTTGAAGAAGCTCGCTCGTTTGTATCCCATATAAGCGTCGATCTGCTGTTTGGTTTAACGTCGTTGTGAATTTGTTCCCTGTTCGGCTGCACGCCTTGCTTTCGCTCGTTTTCAAGACTATTACAGCGTCAGTCACTTCCCTAGGGATTCTCTAGTTTCTGCACCATAGAGACGTTGATCTACGGCGTTATCAAGAAGAAGCGAAAAGCAAACAAAGGAAAAATAAAAACAAGAAAACATCGGAGGATCGCACGCTTATATGGAAGTCGGTGATAAGCGAAGCTTGTCTGGGTTTTTTTTTAGTTTTTGCGGAAATGTCAAAGCAAATGTTATGCTAACGTGGCGCTAAAACAAACGAAAAAAAAAAGAGAGAGAGAGAGAGAGAGAGAGAGAAAGAAGAAGGAAGAAAAAAAAAGGAGGGCGAAACAAGACCCAATGGTTGAATAAAGAACAGTCAAGCTCGTGTCTCCCCCCCCCCCCCCCCCCCCTTTTTTTTTTTTTTCCTTTACTGGATACTGCGTGGGCAGTGGTTTCAAAACCCCGAAACTGCGACACCCCCACGTTAGGCGCGGCTCGCCAAGAAGAGGCACCCTGACACAGTATACTTGCGTGTTTCGTCCTTAAAGTTAAGCTCCCGTTCTCGAACAAGCATGCGAGCCCCAATGACATCACGTTGCGTCGTTCTACTTACGTTCCTGTGATGACGCAAGAGTTCTTCGGACCTTTACCAACACAAGCGTATAGTTTGTTTCAGAGTCGCGTAGTTGTCTCTAGTCCTGCTGCATGCCTTGCATTCGGCGTTTCAGAACTCTCGCAACGTCAGTCACTTCCTATTGTGCATCGCACGCCTTTAAATGCAATTAATTAACTTTCACGTTGTACGTACGGTTGTGTGCACGGTTTCGTAAGCTTGCTAAGAAACACTCTCAATAAATTAGGCTCGTAAAGTAGTTTTTATTTTTATTTTTTTAGAACCGCTATTTCTTGTTCCAAGCCATCTTCCCCGGCAAAGTGCGCGCATAATATCCGACATTTCGGCGCGCGTACGTAATTAAACGTTTCTTAAGAACTTCAGAACGTGATTGAAAGGTCAATATATTAATTAGAAATTCTTAGGCGCTACGCCGGCGTGGACATTCGTGCACAGAGCGAACAATTTATGGTACAAGTGCGCGAGGCTGTATTTTACTTTTCCACGTCTTAATTAGTTCCGTGTTTGAAAGTGATTATAACGAAACTTGCGCCCTCTGTCTTCATTAACCGTAGCGAGGATCACGTTTTTTCCAACCGAGGAGCCTTGTAGGAAGTTTATACCACGAGTCGCTCGTTTCAGGCAGTGCGTCATAGCGCGTGGCTAGGTGTCTGCGTATATCAGATTTATGAATGAGGAGGGTTTTCCAACTCGTTTCTGACATTGACGTAACTCTCTAAGGTCTCCATTGAGTGTGTGTGTGTGTTTTAGACCATACATAATATTTAGAAGTCGCCTGTGGCAGATCGTATAATTCTAGTTATTGAGCTCGATTGCTTATTGGCTCGGACGTTACTTGCACGACAGGTCGAGGTGCACAATCGACTAATTAACAAAATTATATGCTAATTAGTTTTCTAATTAATTATTTGCGGCACACTATTGAGCTCGATTGCTCAACGAGGCGGACGTACGTTACTTGCACGGCAAGTCAAAATGTACGTTCGACGAATTAACAATAGTATGCTGATTAGATTTCTAATTAATATTTGGCGGCACATATTGCTATTTACGAAATTGCAGCCAGTGGCTTCGCAAGGCGTATCCACTTGGAACGAATTTCAGGATGACGCTAGGTTTCAGATATTCATTTCCAAAATGTGCGACGAAATGCACGGACGTCCCATTTATTTTTGGGCTTCAATGCATAAAACGGCGTTTTGGTAAAAAAGCAAGTGGAAGAACAGTGCGTTTTCACCTCAACTTTGCTCATTTCTCGAAACCAGTGGAATTCTTGGGAGTCTTTCCAGGTGAATATAATAAGCTTTGAAAACTCACCGGCTACAATTCGCAAATTGCAATATGTGCCTTAAAGTATTTAATTTTTGAAGGTAATTATTCAATTTGAATTAATTAGTTGGTAATGCGTTTCGATTCTCCCTGCGAGGAATGGCCGCCGCAATCAATGAATCCAGCTTTAGGACTAGAATTACGCTATTAGCCACAGGTGATCTCTAGAAATTTCTGTATGGTCTGAAGAAAAAAACACCTCTTGTAGAATCCCGCTCATTTTTTTTAACAAACGAAAGATGTTACGACCATCGTTAATTTTTAGCAATGTTATGTTAGAGAAGAGAAGTAGCTGGCTCCACCTGTAGGCATGACCCGTCCCTAGATATAGGTAATAAAGATGGATGTGTTAGACCACAAGTACAGCCCCATGTGCATCTTCTCTCACGAGGAGGTAGTAGAGCTACACATATAATTTTGCCCGCTTCTGCACTTACTTGTGTAGAAGAACGAACAGACGTACAGTTGAGTATTGACAAGATGGTTTCGACTTGTCATAGTGATATTGCTTTCAATGGAGCTTGAAACTCTGCAAGCCCTAGAAACATTGTTGGCAAGTTACGGGATAATAACAGGTATATGAGAGCATTCAGTCGATTAGGCAGTTTAATAAACCTCCAAGGACACCAATGAAGTATATTGAAGAAAAACAACACAGCGACAAAGCAACATACTCCGCTCGTTCTTAGGTTGTACACATACCATTAACGAATCTACAAACTAAGTGAAAGGATGTGTAAAACTTCTTTTTTTTGTGTTATTGACTTCTGTGTTACCTATAGGTCTTAGCTTCCTCTTAACGCCTCAAGTACGCTTGAATAATGGCTATTTTTAAAACGATGCATTAAGCAAGAAACAAGGTCGTCCCAGACAATGTCGTAATTACAGAATGTCGTAATTACAGAAATTATCCAAACCGCGTTCACCTATATCACCTTCGCTAAACATGCGCTATTCATACGACATGTGTGCGTAACATGGGTGGACAATGTTTGAAGAATCACTTGGAAGGAACACGCGGGTGAGTGGTGCCGCAAGCTATCTACGAACACCTCCACTTGTTTACGCACAGTGTACATTAATAATCGACTCTCGTGTTTGATGACGTCACATGTATGAAAAGCGTCGGGGGACATGGCAAGCAACTCATGCGGGCATGCTTGTTCATTACAGAATGGCCAACTTATGAACTATATGCAATGTATACTTTGCCAGAGCTCCTCTAAGCAAATGAAGTTCTAGAAACAAGCACCAATGGAACAGAATGCACGATTTAAAGAATAACTTTGCGTATAATGCATACGCCAGCGTGTACTCTTGAGACCCCTTGCACACTATATTATTAATTGACTTCAATACTCCTTAGAGTCAATACGGAAGAGACTACCTAAAATATTCATCCTGTATGTAAAGTCGGATGAATGAGTGACCGTACGGAAATAGTTTAATCACATTACCGGCATAAGCTTTCGAGAAAAGTGACACTAATTTCATATAGAGCTTTGCGTCGTCAGACGCGCTGAAAAGCGCCCGTGAAGTACGCTTCGAATACTTGGAGTCTACTTGAAAGTCCAGGACGCAGCACGAACATGCCAACCTATATACCCGCGATGTTGGCACCTTCGTCCTTGTGCATAGAGGCCAAGAAAAAAAAATAATCACGCAGAAACTCATCTGGGAGTTGTCTAAGTATGCGTAAGCATTGTGCCACTTGCTCATTTCCACGCAACCCGGTGTCGTTGTGAGTGTTACGACACTTGATCCGGCCAGTACAAACGACAGCTCTGCGGCGACGCGAACTGGTGCGGACGGCGGCGCAAGCTGCATTGATAACGCAAGTACTGCAGTGGCGGTGGCGCCAGGTGCACTGATGACGTTCCGATCATCATAAGCCGCTGTCGCTCTTTAGCGCATTGTCCATCCGTGTCGAACCATTATGAACGGTGATCAAAGGACTTCGACGGCGGCACGGACCGATCAAACGTACTCTGACACGGCCGCGCGGAGCGTATCTTCAAAGAGATCCGCGAAGCGGACAGAGAGTTCCGACAGCTGATAGCTCCGTGTTGAAGAGAGACGCGCGGGCCCACATCTTGAAAGCGATCGTCTCACGGGAATGACGGGCAGACGGACGTACTGATGGACAGGTTTCTTTTGTGGGTAAGCATATAAATGCTTACGCATTTAAAACGCTCTTTACGACGAGGAACACGAGGTACTTTCTCCACGCACAGTATGTAGCTTCGTGGTAATCTAGATTTGATGACACTTTATTCCGTTTTATCAAACTTCTTTCATCTTGCAGGTATTTTCGCAGGAACTGATTTGTCATGACCATATCGACTCAGTGGATATGGAGATTATTGGATTTATTTTTCAGCATGGGGACGGAAGTGCCTTCCCCTGCGATGTGTGGCTTTGATTTCAGCGCTTTCCGCAGCGTTAGCGTTTGTTAATCGATGGCTGTGGCGTCACATATACAGAGCCGCCCGTTGGTCGATAGAAGGAATTTAAGATAAACTTCGAACGGACAATAAAGAAGAATGTTAAGTTGTACTAATAGAATACGCTTTCGTGCTAGCTGTTATTTATTTGCAAATTATTTTTGGGACGTCCGCCAGCGTGCGCCATGGAAGAATCGGCGCGCCTGATTAGGTTTGCTTCGTATAGTCTTCTTGGTAAACTCAAGTACGTGGAAATTGCTTGGCCCTTGTGTGCGCATCGTCTAAGGAATCGATGCACATATTACGGCGAATTCCTCTCCGCTATCGAATATTTGTTTCTGAGAAACTAGTATATGGGCTTTTCTTTGTAGCTTGGGGCTGTGTTTACTCTAGGGTGGATGACAGTTTTTTTTTTTTTTTGCCCTGAAGTTTTCTCATACTCTCGAATATTTATGGGGATCTGATTTGCTGTGATGTATTGGCTTAGTGCACGTGAAGGATATGGCGCATATTGTTTCCATATAGGAACGGTAGGGTCGGTCCTCGTGGACATCGCTTCGGTCTTCGCACGTTCAGTACTGCTGACTTTAATTATCGAGTGATGTAACGTCACTTTTGCCAAGCTGTTTTTTTTTTCGTTTGATGTGAAGAACTTAGAGTGGACCTTAAAGGTACACTATGAAGGTTAAGTCTTACTAGTTAATTACACATCCGTGCTAGCTCGGATCCTTTTCTATTTATTTATTTATATTTTCTGACGCGCGACGCTTTGCAGTTAGGAAAGCGCGAAGGGGCAAAAACGACTGAAAAAGACAGGAAGGGTGCTTACTGTCAGTACTTGCAATTGCTTACTGCCATTTACTTAGTTATTCTTACTTACGTACTTACCTACGTACTTACTCAGTTACTCACTACCCGATCTTCAGTTGATAGCGCTCATACTCTGTTTTTGTGTTTGTCAGTGCCCTTAATCCTTTACAGTTTTCATAACCAAGAATGCACACCCTACCACCACTCGCCCTGTTCCTTATTTTGCGAGTGTTTGTCAGCGTGCTGTGGGTGTATTTTCTTGCCATTTTTTGCATTTCTTATTAGGTGTGAAACAAAAAGTTCTGGTGTCTTAAAGAGCTGGCTATTCCAGTATGTTACCTATGTTACAACTTGTTACATCGCCAACTACAAAACGCATAATGAAACTGCAAAACTGTATAAAAACAAGCTCGTAGCGAAAAATTTCGGCAGAGCGCATTTCACGATGACTGTCGGCATTAAATGCGATTAGCATTCAAGCAACGCAGCGACACACCGTATTGCTGAAGACATCTTTATTTAGAATCTATCGTCATTCTGGGATTTCCATTGCTTCTGCTATATGCGACGTACATTGCCTCCGGGATCCGCCCACTTTGCTAAGACACTCGGTGGCCACGATCCCTCATGTCCACGACGGCAAGACGACGGCAAGGCGACGGCAGGACTGCGACTGTACGACGACTGCGCAGTGATGACGAAGGAATGGCGAATAAGGAATGACCTTGATGGGACGACGAAGGCGACACGACGGCGGCGGCACGAATTCAATGGGCTGTCGATTGCGAAATGGCGGCGATGGCGTAACAACGACCGCGTGAGGGCAAGGGATGGCGACGTGTGTACGAAGACGATTGCGTAGTGAAGAGAACGCGACGACGCTATGACGAGAATTGCTTAGCGAAGCTGCACGGAATGGAGGACGATGTAACGACCAAGACGGCACCGGGGCAACTGCACGAGAACGAATGCACGACGACGACGACCTATGCCAACGACGTAAGGACGACGATGGCGTGATGCGTGACTGCGTGACGACGTGGTGATCGTCACGTGACAGCGCAGGTCATTGGGTCGGCCTGAGAGGCTAGATAGAGAGATATACTCAAAGAGCCTGAAGGAGATAAAGAATGCTAGTCTCATCGATAACTAAACTGTCAAAACAAGTTCGCGGATCGGGTCGTGGGAGAATTTACGCGCATCATTAGGTTTGTTAGGATATAGTCTGCTGGTAAACTCCGGCACGTGCGGAGTTTGCATAGGAATTGTTTGTAAATTGTGTTGCGGGGCTTTAACAACATCGGGAGCCCTTTTTTTTTTTTTTTTTTTTTTTTTTGAAGCTTGCGGCGGCCGTCTATGATGAAGCACCCGCTCCACCTGGTGTTCATAACGGCGGCTCTTTTGATGTCCATACCCGGTGCCGACCTGCTTGTCCGACGCAAGGTCGACAATGATTCGCAGTCCTAATTGTACTAAAAGAAATATTTAGAAGCTTGATTTATAGCCACGTGGCTCTAAAGCGCACAGCGACCAGTACTCTGTAGTCAGGCTATGTTTGATAATGTAATAAATGAGTAGGAGTACCCAGCATCACCCATGATGCTGACCTTTCCCACACTCTTGTATCCCTACTGAAACGTTCCGTATGCGCTCCAATAACTCCAGATGTTTTCTGTATGATTCTTATATAAATTACACGAAGCTTATGTGGAATCCATATTAATTCCGTAAGAAATATACGGAAAGCATACGGTAAATATGCGGAATCAGTGCAGTCCCATACTGAACGTTTCAACAACAGCGACAACAACAATTATAATAACGAGAAAGAAATGAAAAACGCGTATGTGCAGAGATATCCGTGTGAATCTTGACTACCCGCAGTTTTCTAAGGTGCGTTCTTGCATTCAGTAGGAATGCGACCGCCGCGGCATCTAGTCGAACCTGCGTTTGCGTGCTCACTACTGTAATTCAGCGTAATTTAAACGCACTGTCGCTCAAGTGCTATAGATGTGGGTTCTCTTATCGGCGTCTCGTAAAAAAAAAGAGAAGAAAAAGAGAAAACAATAAAAGCTGTTTACTTCGGACTCCAACATTTCGAGTCGGTGATCACGTGATGCTGGATATTCTCCGGTTGCTGTCACTCCAGTTTTTAACTCTCAGCGCATCAATTGATGCCTAATGCCATTAAGTGAGCTCGGTCAACCCTTGGAAACTCGACGGCTGTTTGATCTGCTGATCGCTATTTTTCCGTTCCATAATCGGTTGACTCATCGATTGATTGGCTTTGATGTAGTTGCGAAAGCGGGCAACTATAATTTGAATGGCTTCTCAACGAACTACAATTAGCGCAGGCGCTCGCTTGAAGGCGCAGTCAGTTGCCGTGTCTACGCCAGACTTCCTAACGCCGACAGCAACTCGCGGAGTTTAGAGAAGCGAACTATTCAAATAAGCTTGCTTTAATGCACCAGGGAATTATTTAAATTAGCGCGCCTTTCACCTGCAAACAATGGGGCAAATTCTCGTCTATTGTTTTATCCTCTTGTCGTGGAATCCGATGTGTAGAGACGTGCGAGTTTCTACCCACCGGCATCGCCGCAGCTTTCAGATGTGTAAGTCCTAGCGTTAATTTTAGTATTGTGGGCCGATCAACCCTGATTGCGTTGCGAGGTCTACATGGCTTCACGTTTCGCGTCCGATGTATCGCTCTGAGCTGATGTTCGACACTCTGCACCTTTTCCTATCATCCGTCTGGCTTTCTGAATCACTGCGCGTGGCCGCAGATAAAACTGTTATGAAAGGCCACAGGACTTCGGCCCATGTTTTGTGGTGTGGTTATTAGAAACGTGGTAATAGGTGTTCACGTACGATCAACACGCTCCCAATGAGCTTCAAACGACGTTGCAACGGGATCTGCCTCGTAGCACCCGGAAATGTCCAGCGCACCGCGTGTATTGTGTATCTGACGCGGTGTCGTGCGGCGTGTTTCCTCTTTAATGATATATACGCCTGCCACGCGTATCACGCATCGCGCTGTTATTTGGGTAATTTTGCTTACTGGTTCTCATAACCTCGGATGCTATTCTTAAAAACTGTAAAACTTGCAATCCTTTCCACTTTGATTGGCTGACAATGCGTCTACGCCCTTCTGGCTTGGTTGATAAGCAAACATGCTGGAAATTTGACAATATGAAGGCATTTCATAGTAATCTGAAATAGGCAGCTTGGATTCCAAGTCTTGGCAAATAACTCACCTTGGCTGCATTATCCGATGGATCACTGTTCTGTGGTGAGTGGGCAGCGCTCTCCAGTGCCCTGGCGGTTGGCTGCAGGTTCAACGTCGCACGTTCAGGGACGCACCGTGAGCTGGCTGTGACGTCATTTGTGGGACACACGTAGTTCGTCTCTCTCGAAGTTGTGAGCTCACTAATGTCCTCTCGACGAAGCTTCTTGAGAGCCTGCAGACCAGCTTGCATACGTGCTACAGCGTCTTCATTCTTTCCTGTGTCAATCGGAACGGCTGGGCGTCATCAGCGACTTGATAAACGAGGAAACATGAACGTCTTCATACAGCGCATATCTTGAGTCTTGGTCTCGAAGTTCGTCTAGTTCTCTGAAAGTTTTCGGTGTAAGGGCTTCGGAAAATGGATTTCACTCGTGCAGTGAAAGTGCAGGCTTATTTGAACTACGAGAACGCGCATCACACCGCGGAGGTCACAGCCTCTTCATTGACGGTGCGAAGCGTTGTAATGCTCGATCCTCTTGCGCTGACGCTGCAGTTCCAGACGGAACGCTGGTTCTCGTCTTTCACACTCGCTCGCGGGGTAGTTTCGCTACGCGCCATTTCATCTCGGGCCCCCGGAACACCCTGCTGCAATACTATACGCTGACAGTCCACACTTCAGGTCTCGCACATAGCGTTCACCAAAACAAGCACGTCGCACATCAGTGAAACGTCTTGGGCTCGGCGTGGGGCTTAGATATAGAAGTCTCCGGAATAGACAGTTTCGAGAACCCAAAAGCGCGGTAAGCCGAGAAAAGTAAGAGTACTCGCCTATTGTGTCGCAGTGGTCATATCGCGGAAACCCTTTCTGCGAGCGCCTATAATAACGGGATTCTTTTTTCACCACGACACGATAAGAAAAAAGAAATTTGAGAAATCACCGGCTAATTTACGCTGATGGCTGTGCCGCGCTGAATCACGTTCTGCATAGTACCTTCGGGTGAAGAAAAAAAAAAAAAACGATATCCCGGCCGCCAAGTCACGCTCGCGCGAACCGCACACAGGACCGCTTACGCCACCGCGAACAACGGCATCTGGTCGACAAATCGTCGTAGGCCCCCACGTTTGGCGCCAATGCGCGCGCGAGCGCGCGCCCGCAATTCTGCAACAAGAGAGGTTGGAAAGGGACGAGGGTGAGAGTGTGAACGGCTTTCACCGGCGTCTGACCGCCGCGGTGTTACCGAACTCGGCGGTGGCTCGGAGTGGATTTGAACTTGCCTCCGGACCGGCCGTAGATGCCGGAACGAATCGGACGCCGTCGTTTGAAGCTGCTCGGGCATTCCTTCGCTCTTTCCGGTTTCCATTTCTCTCTCGCATGATTTAGTAGTTCTCTGACAGGAAAAGGAAAGACTAAAAATGTAAAGAGTTTTCCTCCTCACCTCGGTTTGAGCGCGCCTGGAGGTTACGAACTACGTAAGAGAGCAGAGCAGCAGCTACAACTGCAATTACGAAGCGCTACCGCAGCAGACGACGTGCTGTCGAATTGTGGGAGTCCTCGTGCATGCGTGCGTGCGTGTTGCGTTTGTGTGTGTTTGTGTTTGCCCTTTCTTTACTGGGCTTCCCAAAGGGGCCACGCTATAGGAGCAGCCGGCTTTCGGAAAAGTAAAGCTGTACTTGCGGACTTCAAACACCCCAAATGCAGGCACACAAACAAATAGCACTCTCATGTACACACGCAAACAAGTAGCGAAGAGGTGCTGTCGCTCTTTGCAGTCCCGCGCGCGCGGACGGTCTCTATAAACGGAAAACGGAACTGGAAGCTCGACAAAAAAGTTAATACAAGTAACTATATATAGTGAACGTGGTTCCCAATCTGTATGCGCTTTATTCGATGTTGTTTGCCTTATTGATTGTAGTATCGGAAATTTCGGCATCAAGTGTGTCGCCGGCCACCCCACAATGATAAATGTCTATACGAAAGAAAGCATGACGCCAGATGAAGGGAATCTTCAAACTTATGAAGAGGTTTGCTATCCATGAACGTGCAGCAGCGATTCGCACGTACTAAAAAAAAAGTTAGAGTGGCGCACGCAACGAAAAAGAAATATAGAAATTTATTTCATGTAGTCTGTCCGTATGGCACATGGGACGAACCGAAACATCCTTCCAGCATACACGGACAGTCCCTTCTTAATATGCAAATCAGAACGATCATTTTCGCGTCATGCGATGCCAGCGATTTACAGTGGTCGTCTTCGCGCCCTCTCGCATCCTCACATAAGCATTAACAATTTTATACTTCAGACGACGTATGTAAAGCACAAAATAAATAAAAAAAAGAAAGAAGAAAGATTTATGCTCTCACTTTTCAAGTATCAGACGTCGTCACGACGCCAAAAAAAAGTCACAGTTTCGCCCTAAGGGCGAAGCAATGAATGCGATAGCAACACAGCAATGTCATACGAAGTAAGGTGAGCGGCTTTGGTAGCAATATGAATTGTAGTAAACAAGAGCTGATTAAGTAAGCAGGTGTGCTGCGGCGTAAGTAGACCGACATGAAGAGAGACTCGATGACCACGAGAAGGCGCATGTGAAACGGTGGTGTTGATGAGAAGCGCTGCCCGTGGGCAGCGCGTGCGAAGGGACACACCTGTAGCGCTGCACTGCCGATCCGGGCAGCATTGCATGTGTAGCGTGCGTTGGAAAATGTGGCCCGACTATTACTAACTGTGGTGTGAGCGCGCACAAACAAACACGAATAGATCACACTGAATGACTGCAGACAACGACTGTCAAAACGCTGGCAGCAAGCGCATATACGCCGCAGCGGGCGAAGGTACGTGCGGTCTATCGCTTCAACGGAAACTGAGTGGCGAATGCACAGCGCATAAAGGTCAGAGCCGTGTGGAGATAAGAGACGGTGCGAGCGAGCGACGAGCGCGGTTGTTGGCAGAGTAGAAATGCCCCCCCCCCCCCCCCCCCCCCCCCCGCTCCCTCCGGCGCTCGCTTTCCGCTTCCTTGCTTGCGCGTGGAAGATTGAGTGCGTTCGCTCTCCGTGACAGCGTGCGTCCCCGCACGCTTCCCCTCGAGCATACGGCGCGCGGTGAAGATTTTATCTATACGGAACCTCACGGCGACGGCGACGACGACGGCGACTACGACGGCAGAAATCCGGTGGAAGTGTCCATATAATTGCTATCGCAATAAAATATGAGGCAGCATGTAATACCGGCACGGCCTACCGACTTAGTTGAACGGCACCTCAAATCATACGCTTCCTTCTTCCATCTGGGAGGCTCCCTGCTGGGAATAAATGAGCGTGGCGATATTTTCACTCCCCCCCCCCCCCCCCTGCACTCATTGAGGTCATCTCCGTAATGCTTTGATACAATTACTATTAGAATGTGGAATTTTGCGGCAACTACTGGTACGTTGACGCCTCGGTAGTGCTGTTCTTTTGTATTCATATTGTTATGCTAACGAGGGATTAAACACTGAAGGCTATTTACAATGTGTATTTACAAAAACAGCTGCAGCGCTCGCCAGCTCAACCGACAGCTCGAGACCCAGGCGCAGTTGTTCTTTGCCGGGGCGCCCGTGCGCATCGTCCAAAGGAAACACGCAATATGCATGTTATTTAGAGTACGAAGTAGTTCGGATTTGTTGTTCACGAGGAAACGCTTGGATTCCCTATTGCGAAAGTTCCTTAATAGAGGCTTCGGTTAACACGCTTAACTTGTTTAACGAATACCTTCCGATAAGCGATCGCGAAAGTTCTTCGCTTCGGAAGAGCGCAAGCAAACATCGATCTCCTTAATTAACCGCCATAAAGAAGGCAGCGTTGGTCGTTGAGCCACCAAATGTTTGACGGTGTGGTTATTAATTATCTAAAACAAAGGAACGTCCGTTTTTTTCCCCTCTTTTTTGTGTATGCTTTGGCCGTCGAAGGGTTGAATAATAATAGTACTCCCGCACTTCCTCGTCCGGAACCTTTGCAAAAAGAAAAGAGATAATCACTCGTGTGACCATAAAGATGAGTTCTTAACACGCAGCACAGTATACGGTTTACTTCCTCTGTTGGTTTTGCGAAGACATTGTGCTTTCGGTACTTCCTTGTTCAGCAGCTTTGAATAAAAGCTCTCAAATCATTTGTGCGTCCTGAAAAGTGCAAGTCGTATACGCACGAAAAACTTTCAGCACGGCACAGTGAATATGGTACTGAAATTTTGGTTGTCTGCTTTGCCGGAAGCGCAACCCGTGCAGGAACCGAACCTTTCACGTCCTCATCAGATTTCCTTGTCTTTTCGTGTTCATTTATTTTCACTGCAGAAATAATTCTCCACATTTAGTAAAATCGCGTAATTTTTAACAGTGGTTGGTGTTGTTTTATAGCGTCCCTATCGTACATAGGGAAGTGCTGCAGGAGACGTTGGAATAACCGTCAGTTTGATAAAAGACGATGAGAATAGTGCGCACTAAACTCTTTGCGACCATTTGTACGCAATGACACGTCTCTTCAAGTATACCGCGGTGACTTGCGAGAATGCCATCATAATAAGGCCTTAGAACGGAGACAATTCTGCCTAATGGGAATACTAATGAATCTCTTATTTCTTCTCGCGTATCATCGTTGCCCATGTTCACAACTCAGATGTGTTCTTCGTATGTTTGTTGATTTTGGACCTCCTGCTTAGGCCTATCAAGGCCGCCATTATTCTTTAAATGAATGAAAATAAATAAATAATTGAGCAGGCCCATTAGCTTTGCTTCAGTATTGTGCGAAAATATGAATTAACATAATTTTAATAGAATGCGGCCAAGGATTGACTTCAGTAAAGCCAGAGAACAAGCTGGGTTTGTGAAGGGATCGTCTATGATGGCTCACATCGAAGTTATGAATCGGGTAATTGCGAAAACTGCGAAGTATAACCAAGCAATTCCTCCTTATATGGCTTACGTAGTTTACAAAAATGCGTTCGATTCAATAGAGAGACACCGGTGGTCACACCAACGCTATGCACTCACTCATGCCAATAAAGGGGTAATGACATGATATTTACCACTATACATCTCTATAGCAGTACTCTAAACGTCTCTTGCTTATCTCGAATGCGGACTGGTTGACGCTTCCGTCCACCTTAAATCCAAGCGCTTCTGCAAGGTTCGCGTTACCTTCGGGTCTCGCTAGGTGAATGCCTTCGCGTTCCATTAGGATGTACTGAGTGGTCTTCAGATTTCTGCTGCAGCATATGCATGCCTCGTCTAGTTGCGAATATTTGCACGTGTCTGTTCTTGTTATTCGGCAACCAGCTTGATCCTCGAATAGCAAAGCACTCTGCCCTTTGTGGTATCCTACAGATATTCCCGTCTAATTTATTTCTTCCCATTCCTCTAAATCTCTATTTTTTTTTCTATTGACATGAACAATGCTGATAGCGACATCTGGTTACGCACTGTATAACCAGAGAACACTCAAAACCTATACTGCAACTTACTCATTCTACTTAACTTCTTGTGCAAGCCTCGGTAGCAACGTAATCTGTATCGTGCCGTACGTTTCTATGATTCCCATCGACAATAACACTGATGCGAGAAAAAAAAATAATAATTCGAATGCATTGTAGTTGGACAAATCGTCACAAGATGTCTCCACCAGTTTTGCATTTGCCGACAACGTCACCTTTGACCGGTGAATCCGTAAACAAAAATAAGTTTGCACGTAAGCCTCGTGTGCGTTCAGTGCAAGACAGCCAATCTAAACACTGCTGAACCGTCTTCGAAACGGCGAGACAAGCCAATGACGTCGCACGTCACCAAAATCAATCGCCGAAACTCGTGACGTAAAATTGTTTGCAAATAGGGCTTACGCTGATGTATATTGCTAGTTGCTACAATTTCCGATTCGTCGCTCGGAGGAACTTCTAGATTAAATTAAAATGCTCACTCTAAGCTGTACTTGCTATTGATACTTTTTAGAGGTTATAGTTACGAGCTCGCAGTAATGTAATCTACCATTTATTTTGAGTTGGAACTTTTTGTCGGCACCCATTTAAGACGATGGCTTTCAATGAATCGAACGTTTTCTCTTAAATGTAAGCATTTATTCGTGTTATCTTAATTATCAATTACGTGTCATTCTTTTCTCCCCAGTTTCAACTATGTAGCCCGTTAATCATTCTTGTAGTTATATCGGCGCGGAAACACCTGATGCTTGGCCCATCCTCCAATATGGGTACGTGCCATGGCTTAAAGGATAATAATAATAATCATCATCATCATCAAGGTGTCTGTCGCGATGGACCGGTGTTGTCGCAGTGCATGAGTTGAGACCTGAAATATTCTTAATATCTGCTTATTTGAGTATTTCTTCTTTCTGCTCCTCTTTTTTTTTTTTTTTTAACACGAAAGTGTTTTATGCCGGGGTCCACCAAGACTTCACTGACGTATTTCCGTCACGGAAATACGTCAGCTTACAATGTATACGAACATAATACAAAGAAAGAAACCAGAAGAAAAAGTTCCACAAACATGGAAAATTTGGAAATCGAACCCACGACCTCTCGGTCCGCGACGATAGATCGCCGAGCGTTTAACCCATTGCGCCACAAACGCATTTGCAGAGAGCTACACAGACGCGCCTTATATATCTAACACTCCTCCGTGTACCCGCGCTCTTGCTCGGGGCGGTTGCGCCGCCTACGAGCAGAAAAGAGAAGTACTGCATTATGACACTAACGCGCACCGACCGTGAACGCTTCGGTGGTCTCAGTACTGAAGTTGATCGCGGAGGCTGCAATTACGACGTGCTGTACGCGCTGATTTGACTCGGTGACGATTCAGTTACGTGCTTTGTCTTGCGCGTTGTATTAGTGTGTCAGTTACGTGCTTCGTCTTTCGCGTTGTGCTAGCGTGTGCAGCGTAGTGCAGCTTCCATATGCACGACGGTTGCTCATGGTCATCGACGTTGGTAGTCGTGATGGAGGAGACGTGCCACCAGGCGTCAGCGTGGGTGCATCAACGCCTAAGGGCGCTTTAGCCACAAAACACCAATAGACATTATATATCAATGTGCAATAAACATTACACTACTTCTGTGAAGACACGTTTCACTTTCGTGTTCTATACCGATTCCTATATAAGAGGGATCAACCACATTTTTTTTTTAGGAGGCGGCCTCTCGTTAAGGTTATCCTGACGGTATAAACAAGTTTCATCTCTGTAGATCATATCTGAACGCTTGGGAACAGACAAAATATTGCTCTCGTCATACGCTGCGCAGAATTTTATGTGGTTTCTTGTCCTTTATATAGAATACTTCTATCCACAACACGCAGCTCACATTTTATTCAGGCGATAACTTTCTTTTTATACAAAAATTTTCAAAATCGATAAGGTAGAAAATAAGAGAGAGCTACATCTTTTTACAGCTCTGTAAGTCGGCGATAAAAATCAATGTGACAATATTGTAAACTGAAGCTAAATAATGCGTCTAAAGAGGAGGAAATTGATGTAATGTACACTACTGCGAAATATGCCACTACTTTAATACGAGGACTTGTCCTAAACCATCGAAAATATTGTGACATCACCTACTCTGTAAACTAGTATACCAAATTTGTCCGTTTCTACTGCTTTAACAGGTTCAGTTTACAAATTTGCGATTTCTATTTTGTGTGCGGAGTTATAAATGCGTAAACTCCGTGCCGCATTATTGTTTTTTAAATTTTTACTGTTCCGATTTCGGGCAATGTATGTTAAAGTACCAAGTCCCTAAATAAGAATTCCATCGGTCGATAGAATTCAGCAATAGAAATTATCTCAGATTGGTCCGGCGGTTTTGCAATAAGAGCATTTCTGCGTTTAACCTGATGTGTTTTGTACCAAGGGAATATGCGTTTTATCAGTGTGTGTGTGGGTGGACTTTTTTTCTTTTTTGCTAATATGTTTGTTCTTGTTACTTTAGTTTGATGGCTGTGAATGTCATTGGCGTTTTGATTTGGCTCGTTTCACTATTTGCATATTTTGTCTAAGCGATATATATATATATATATATATATATATATATATATATATATATATATATATATATATGTATGGACTGCCCTGTCCGCATGTAAGCGCGCATGCTGATTCGGACAGGTAAAGACTCTGATGGGCAATGCGATATGATAAGGAACGTACTTACTTAAAAAAATAGACTCGTCTGTATTCGGTTACGGAAGTCGGAGTTGTCCCAGAGTTCAACCGTGCTCTTAGCTATTATTTTTATTTTTTGTTTATCCCTGTCTTGTATGTTCGAGGTAATCAGTGTTTAGTTTCCTAATTGGAAAGTGGTACCAGTGTCTCCTTTTCCGGCGTCTTCCTTCCTGATTATACGCCAGTGTGCGAGGCCATGCTCGAATCCGTTAATTTTGGTCTCGTATAGTTACGTCTTCGTCCTGAATATTCGTTTAGCTGAAGCGCGTTTTGTTGAACTGTTCTCAGCTTTCAACGTCACTATATTAGTCGCGCTGAGTGAGTTCGTCTATCCAGCCTTCTTTATGTTGTACTGTGCTTATTCCGCCGTGGTCCTGTTTCATGGGCGTTACGTAAAAGCGTCGGTGGTTGGTGTTCTTTCTCGTTATCGGCGGAGGAATGAGTTTTCTGATTACTGAAACAGAGAAAGAAAAATTACCCTTCGGTATTTGGTTTCTGGCGCACGCGGATGAAATCTCGGAGTAATCTTGGAGCCTACCCACACAGGGAAATATCTGCAATTCGATTCGGCCCATCCCGTTGGACACAAACGATCTGTTGCCTCTACATTGTTCACCCGTGCATTGCGATTGTGTTTGACTACTGACGCATGCAGAGCTGAGTTGAAGAGGGTGACGCAGGATTTGGTCAGCAATGGCTACCCCCACCGGTTTATAAAGGCTGAAGAAAAGCGTGCTGCTGAACCCCCTATCAGGCCGATGAGAACAAGGAAACGGGCGTCTCTCCCCTGTGCACGAGGCGTGAGCGAGTCAATATCAAGAATTTTCAAAGATTATGATCTACAAATCTGCCACGTCCCTTCAAGCAAACTAAGACAACAACTCGTCCGAATCAAAGACAGCCTCGAAAAAGAAAAATATCCCGGCGTCATCTACAAAATTCCTTGCCAGGACTGTCAGGCGTGCTACGTAGGCGAGACGGGAAACTTTAAAAGAAGGCTACAGCAGCACCGCAGTGATGTAGCCAAAGGACACGCGGTTTCCAGCGCCCTAGCAGAGCATCGCGAGAAGAATGGTCACAGTATTAACTGGCATTCGACTTCCATCATCGAAAGAGAGAAGAAATTATCATCGCGATTGCTTCTCGAATCATTTTGCATACAATCTACGACTAACACAATAAACCGGACAAGGGGCCCCCTCCCTGAGTTGTACGCAAGCGCCTTACGTCTACCGCCGCAAATATAATAAAGATCACCATGCATTCGTTCATTGTGAACAAGGCACCCGTACTGGGCGCCGAAACGTCAATCTGTTGTTTTTGTGTTCTTCAGTTGGTGAGTGTACGTTTATACAGCCATAGCCGATATTCTAGTTTTCATTAAGAGAACAGAGATGGGGCTGGGCAGGTCATGTAATGCGCAGGGTAGATAACCGATAACCGGTGGACCATGTGAGTGGCAGAATGGGTTCCAAGGGAGGGGAAGCGCGGTCGAGGACGGTGGAAGATTAGGGGGGGGGGGGGGGAATGAAATGAGGAATTTTGCAGGCGCAAGTTATAATCAGCTAGCGCAAGATAGGGGTAATTGGAGTTCGCTGGGAGACGCCTTCATCCTGCAGTGGTCATACAAATGCATTGTAGAATGCTGCTGCTGCTGCGGATGTGATGATGGTGATGACACTGGGTATCACTGAAGTCCTTCATTTAGACAGCAATTCTGCGGACTCTTGAGGCGCATTCCCGCCGCCGCCACCGTGTTGGCCTGGTATCGACGGCGCATGCGCGGCTCGCGGGCGGGAGATTGGAGGGTCTCCAGAGACGCTGTGTGGGTCTTGCCGCAAAAAAAGTCGAGTCTCGCCCGAAAGGCGAAGCATCGATTGCGATAGCAAATTAGTGGACAGCTATACGAAGTAACGACTGTAACTTTATCGGCCATATGAACTCGTGAACAATCGCTTACTAACTATATTAGCATCGTGTCACGTGCGCTCAAGCAAACATGAACACATCTCCCTCGATGACTGCGCACACTTGCTGTCAAAACGCTGGAGTGAGCAAGCGCTGCGGCAGCAGCGAGTGAATTGGTCTTCGTGCTGCCTCTCGCTTCAACGCGAACTACGCGGCGAGAACACAGCGCACACGAAGCTATCAGCACTCGACGCACTCTGTCCCCATCGCAGACCTCTTGCAAGATAGGGTCCGCGCGGTGGCGCCGTGCGCAGCCGCCCTCGGAGTAAACCCCCCCCCCCCCCCCCCGGTGCTCTTGCGCGCGACGGAAGACAGCGCGCTTCCTCCCTGCTTTCCTCCCTTGCGCGCGCGAGATTGAGCCACCATCGTCGGCTCACCATCGCCCTTGGACTCACCGTCGCTCTTGGACATCGCCCTTGCAGTGAACTGCGTATTGGTAAATGACAACTACATTGCATTTTAAAACAACACACGACTGAACATCGCAAACTTCACGAGCTTTCTCTGCGCGGACGGCGCTGAGATGTAGAAAATTGCATTGAAGTCGGCGACGTCACCCTGACGTACACCGGCGTCAAGGTTTAGTGGCGAAATTTGTAATTGGGAAGTGCGGCCTTCATGTTCTCCGCTAATAGTCGGACTGTAGACTGTGAAATGACCGGATGTAGATGCCGTTTCAAGAGAGTAATACTTTATACCCTGTATAAACTGTTAACTTGCCGAATTCAGCGTCCTTTTTAACAGGCACGTTACGGAAAGGAAGCGGTCGGGGATGAAGTGCTGTCGCTAAGCGGGGCGGCATTTCCTATTTACCCGCTGCAGCGTGAAGCACCTGACGCGTACAAATTGCTCGGCGTGTTCGCCACGTGCCGCCTTCAGAAAACTTTTAATTTGCGCTTCGAGCCCGTGGGCACGCCTTGCGAACTCCAACAGGGTCGAGTCGAGAGAGTTGGGCAACGCGCGATTGCGGCTCCGGAGAGCACGTGACTCCTAATCGAAGGGCTCCACCGTTTCTTCGGCAATTCGCTCTGTTCGTGCGGCTCGAAGGCCTTCTCCGGGTGTGGTTTGCAAGTTGCGACTTTGGGATAAAGACTGACGGCTGACGCGCTTGCGCCACCACACTAAAGGAGTGCGACGAGCCGATGTAAGGAGAAATTAGGAGCGTAACGTTAAGACACAACAAGACAGCTGTGTGGATTAGAGAGCTTTGGAGTAGCCAATATTCTGTAGTTGACATTTAGAGGAAAACATGGAGCGGGGCAGGCCACGTATTGGGTAGGACTGATAACGGATCGTACACTAGAGTTACAGAATGACTGCCAAGGGAAGGGAAGTGCAGTCCAGAACGGCAGATCGAGAACCAGCTGGCGGAATGAAATCAGGAAATTTGCGGCAAAGAATGGTGCTAGCTGGCGCAAGACAGGGCCAATCGCAAATGTCGTGGGTGAAGCGTTCGTCCTTCAATAAACAATCGCCTCGTGGTAGTGATTATGGTAATAACAATGAAGCACTGACATTCATTTTCCGTCCCTGATTTGGTTCTTTTTTGTTTTTGTTTTTCTGTGGCGAGGGAAGGAGGGCTTCAAATGAAAGATCAGCCCTCCTAAACTTAGGTGGAATAGAAGAAATACTTAAAACCGCCGGCGCTCACTAAATAATTTATTATAGTACTTGTTTCTGTGAAGCACTTTCGATTTAAGTACGCAGGAGGGGCGTGCGTCAGCACGTCGCCATACGCTGGCTCGCTCAGTTTTTGTGAGCGCCGTGTGCTCTACGGGTCAGCGCAGTCAGAAGAAACGCGCGCAGCGTTCTTTATTATTATTTTCTAATTAAATTATGGGGTTTTACGTGCCAAAACCACGATCTGATTATGAGGCACGCCGTAGTGGGGGACTCCGGAAATTTGGACCACCTAGGGCTCTTTAAGGTGCACCTAAATCTAAGTACACGGGTGTTTTCGCATTTCAGCCCCATCGAAATGCGGCCGCCGTGGCCGGTATTCGATCCCGTGACCTCGTGCTCAGCAGCCCAGCACCATAGCCACTGAGCAACCACGGCGGGTCATTATTTTCTAATAGGCGACTTCTTAATACCTTTGCTTATCGTACATGACGTCAGCAATATTTGGCCTATGGCACGACCCCACGAAATATTAAGGCCGTCCGGCCGGGCGTGTCGAGAGTGATTTAAGCATCAGATTAAAATATCTTAAGAGCGTTTGCTAACCTTCACACCTATGGAGCGTGATAATTACAGTTACGAGAAGCGTAAGGCAGAGCTTCTACAGCTTCGAGAATATATTGCTTTCACCAGGTGGGCCGTGTCTGCTGTGATGACGCGACAGAACGCGGTGCCCTCGACGGACGCTGCTGGCGGTGACGATGGCTCTGACGTCATGACGGCTTTGGTTCCACTTTGGGACATGTGCAACCACAGCGATGGCAAGGTGAGCATCGCTCTTATGGCGTCACTCATTCACACCTACTTCACTCGCTCGCTAGCGCGTTCACACACTCGCCGTTTCGCTCACCCTTCACTCACACGCACTCGCTCACTCGTTCGCTCTCAGTAAGACTCGTCCACGCACTTCATTCTCAATGTCACTTGCTCACTGTAGTGCCTTAGATGAATTTCATTCACCCGCACTTACTTTTGCTCAACCACTCTCTATCAATCACATTCATTGACTTCATTCACTGATTGAAATGCCTCAGATTCAATTAATTGACCCGCACTGGCTCACCTACTAACTCACTCTCACTCACTGACTTCAATCACTCGACCGGTTGTTTCATACCCACCGTCTTAGTTCGTTCACATTCGCTCACTCACTCGCGTTCAGTCCTGGCTCTCTCAGTGACAACTCACTCAATCGTTCACACTCAATACTACTGACTCCCTGAGGTCTCCTTCAGTCACACTTGCTCACCAGCTCACGGCCGCTCAACCGTACTCACTCCCTGACTTCACCTGCTCTTTCACTAGCTCTCTCATTTCCATACCTCACTCACACTCACTCTGACCTTTACTGGTTCACTATCTCCATCATGTCACCTACTGTCGTTGCGCCTGCTGTCTTTTTCGTAGTCAAGTAGACAGTCTTCAATGCTGGCGGAAAATGGAATGCGTCCTATATCTTTGAAACGGAGCCTAGTCAGCTGGTTCGTTCGTTTGTCGTTGGTTGGTCTACATGTGAGTCGCGGACGTCACTCCTCGAAGTTCGCTTCTCAAGTGCCATGATTCTTCGTATTCATTCCTTACTCACAAATGTTTTCAGTTTTTTTTTTTTTTCATTTTTTGAAGCTCAATCTACGCACAGCGAACTTGTGCGACAGACTTGTGTACACTCTAGTAACTCGAATCGACGAACGTATTATACCATGCATGAATGGGTGGGTGCCGTGGATGCCCGGCGGAATATTAATATTTCGCACCATATTTTCCGGCACTGACGCGATAACTTTGAAGTTTGTTCTTGGAAGTACTTCAGTACGGAGGCGAGTATAGTCGCATGCTTAATCTAGAGGGTGCTTGGGATGTGGCTTTCATTGCGTTTATGAGTAAACAGCGGGACGCGTTACCTCGAACCACGTGTTGATGGTCTAGTTCTTATTTTTTTATTGTAATTTTAACTTGCATGTTCTACAACATTCCTCCAATCACCACTTCACCTCGAGTCGAGCGAGTGGATTGGAGCACCGCCTCTCGAGAGTTGGGGTCGCTGCGCTTCGTTGACATTCCGCGACAATTCCTGAGAAGCGTACAGCGTCTTCAATCGAGGGGCGGCGCAGCGCTCAACTCGCTTGATAATACGGTGGTAAAGCAGCAGCGGAGGAAATACGAATCTCTCTCTTTCTCTCTCTCTCTCACACACACACACACACACACACACACACACACACACACACACACACACACACACACACACACACACACACACACACGCACACGCACGCACGTACAAAACAACAAGTTAAAACTGCCTTAACAACTGAGTTTCAGTGCTGACGAACCCACAGCTATAGGTACAACGTATCGGTGCGGTAAGCATGACAAAAAATACCATCACAAAACACAGAAAGGGCGAAATGCGAAAACACCCGTGTACTTACATTTAGGTGCACGTTAAAGAACCCCAGGTGGTCGAAATTATTCCGGAGTCCCTCAATACCGCGTGCCTCATAATCAGATCGTGATTTTGGAACGTAAATGCCCATAATTTTTTTTTAACAAAACACAGAAAGGTTCGCCATGGCATATCCAGACTGTCGTCGTTTAATCCTGAGGAGCGTACAGCGTCTTCTTCAATCGAAGAACTGAAAACGGTCCATGTGCACGTGGGCAGTGTTTATTTTTAGCTGCTCGTCACCTCTCTTTGATTGCGTTTGTGAGGCAGCTTTTTCCATGCTCACCACACTTTATTTATGTGCCGTCTCATCACCAATAAAACTCGGATATTAGGTCAAGGCGCGTGCGTCTCTTCTTACGTTCTTGCGTGCATTGTCTTTTCTGCGCTGAGGCCGCCATGTTGTGTCGCCGAGTGATGCAAAACTACCGATAGTACGAAAACTATTAATAACATATACCGTTGATAGCGCACTATCGATCGTGCTGTCGACAATGTGACGTCATACCACGTACCGCACGTAAGCGCTGCCCGACAAGCGTTTCCTTCATAGTAAGTTATCCCAAAAGTTCTGTTAATATCAATTGGCAAAATTATAAAAACTGTCGATAGCGCTGTAAATGGCGAACTGTCGTAATCTATAGCAGTGCAATCGCGAGCACTACTATCGGCAGTTTTATAGTAAACTACTACAATACTTACGATACAGTGCCATCGATAGTATTAGTACTGATATTCGCTTTTACATTGTTGATATTTTCAAAAAACGTATCGATGATATCGATAGTCAGTTTGCTAGTAGTCTTGCATAACTGGTGTTATCACTGTTGAAACCGCAAGATCGAGCACCATACTTGTTCTCACCAACTCGGAGCAGTGCGGCAAAGTAGACTTTCCCCGTCAGCCAATCAGGAAGGAGAACCAGAAGGTCTCCTTCGTTTTTCGCCTATGATGGCCACAGGCAATGTGAATGGAAGTTTCGCGGAAGTTTTAGTAACCTGCAAGAAGGCGAGCCCTCGCTCCCCCTTCTCTGGAACACGCTGCCGACTTTCGTTACCGATTGGATGACTCTCGCCCCCTGAGGCTTCACTGCAGTGCACCGGTTTGCGAGACGGTGCGTAACCCTTCACTCACGAAATGGGATGAACTGTTTGCTAAATGTGTGAAAGTTGCGTCATTTTGTTTCCGACGCGTTGGGACTCCATTGAAGGAAAGCCCCACTAAACCGGATGAAGAAGCTTCGTACACTTTCTGATGAGCGCTTCCGATTGCGGAGTAATTAAGTATTGGTTTATTGTACAGTCGGTTGCGTTTGCGCATCTTCACAGACGCTCTGAGTGCATGCAGGAGTTAATTGTTTTCTGCAAGCTTTACGAGGCAGAAATCGAAAACTGTTCTTTCACCGTTTTGTATGGGAAGCGCCACGTCGAAGATCCCGTGAAGCATGGTAGAGCCTTCAGCAGACTGGTCATGTGTAGTAGTACTCAATGCGGAGAGGTGACATAAAGCCACAATGTGTATGCAAGGGGTTTAATTTGTCCCATGGCTAATAGGCGAAGTCTTCCTTCTTCTTTACATCAATTGACGGAGCGCTCGCACTGTTTGGTTTTAAACCGCCACAAATAAATAAATAAATCACCCTGTGTCTTCTGGACATGCAACCCAATTAATCAATCAATCAGTCTTCGATTGATCATATTTTGTGAACATCCATCTAATCTTCCTCGCAGGTACTGACAGATTACGACCCATCAGCCAACATGCTACGTTGCTATGCCATGCGGGACTTCGAGCCAGGCCAGGAGGTACGTGTCTGCGCTGTCGCCTTTGTGTGCGTATGCGAGGTTAGCTACGAGGATTGCTATGACTGTGGTCGCGTCTGAACTTGACGACGCCGTCAAGTTCACGCGACGCGTTTTCACGCCGTCAGATATTTTCGCAGCTGTATCTGGCCTGAGCCTGTCGTTAACTGTTTATTGTCAGATAATAATTTAAAAAAGGACGAGGAGAAACTACACCGTATGTAACAATGATTTAAATTTTAAACCTAGCAACCTTGCTGGAAGTTTCTCGCATAGAAAGCGGAGCAATATATGCGAAGGTCGGTAAGTCTTTATTACCAGATAATAAAAAAGAAAGCGTCGCAGTTTCGCCCGAAAGCAAAGCATCGATTGCCATAACATTTTAGTAAAGAGCTATACGAAGCAAGGCTAGTAGTTTAATAGGCCGTTTAAAGTTTTAAACATTCGCTGACTAGCTAAATAGAAAAGCACGGTGTCACGCGCGCACAGGTAAACATGAACACATCTCGCTCGATGACCGCGGAAACTCGCTGTGAAAACGCCGGAGTGCGAAAGCGTGCCAGCAGCAGCAGGCAAATTGACGTTCGCGCTGTCTCTCGTCTCGCTTCAACGCGAACTAAACGTCAAAAGCGCAGCGCATACGAAGCCTACCGGCAATCGGCGCATGTACTTTGTCCCGATCGTAGATCGCGTTGAAGATGAGGCCCGCGTGGGCGCGCACTTCGCCCACATCGCAGATCGCTTTCGAGATACGGCGCCCGTGCGGCCGCGCTCCCACTACCTGTCCGTCGCCTCGCCCCCGTGCCTCGGCCGCAAAAGAAGACCGCGCGCTTCCGGCCTGCCTTCCTCTCTCGCTTGCGCTAAATTGAGCCGCGATTGCCAGCTCATCCTCGTACGCTTTCACTCGCACACACAGCGTACGGCGCGTGGCGACGATTTTAACGCCGTTGGACTTCATACGGAACCTCACTGCGATGACGACGGCGATGGCGGTAATGCGCTTGGAGTGTCCATATAATTGCTATTGCAATAAAACAAAATGGACGAGGAGAAACAACACCGTATGTGATAATGATTTTGTAGGAGAGACGTCACGTCCGCCATCACCTCCGGGTCACCAATGTAGGAGAGACGTACGGCGGCTGTACGAGCCGTGTTGTCGTTCCTACTCAGAAGAGCGAAGGCGGTGAGCCGAGCGGCTGCTGCGACGACCAGCGTGGCTGGCTTCTGGAATGACACTGCGCGTGCCGAGCTTGCGCCCCGAGCACGCGCTGCGCTTCTTTATTTTCCACTTTGACAGCCGGCGCCAAGGCACCGGCTGAGAACGCCGACCAAAGTGCCCCGCGCTGCGGCGTTGGTGGGCGCTACAATTTAAAAACTAAACCTAGCAACCTTGCTTGGCATAATTTCTCGCATAGAAAATGGAGCAAGATATGCGAAGGTCGGTAACTGTTTATTACCAGATACCATCGCAGGGAGAGCCCTTCGTCCTGCAGATGACATAAAAATAGGCTGTAATAAAAGAAATGGACTAAGAGAAACTACACCGTATGTGATAATGATTTAAAAACTAAACCTAGCAACCTTAATTGCTGGGCATTTCTCACATAGAAAGCGGAACAATATATGCGAAGGTCGGTAACTGTTTGTTACCACATAGTAATAAAAATGTGGACGAGAAGAAACTACTCCGTATGTGATAATGATTTAAGAACTCAACCTAGCGATCTGGCTGGACATTTCTCGCATAGAAATCGGAGCAATATATGCGAAGATATCTTGCAAACTTTGTCGTCACCACAACGTAACCGGCAGCTTGATGCACGCGCGAAATATCAGTAACAGCATTTCGGCGTTCCACCTTCTCTTCCATAATCTAATTTTGTGGCGAAGGTGTAGGTAGAGACGTATATGAAAAAATTATTACCCCACTGAAGACAAACAGTATACACTGTTTGTCTTCAGTGACCTTTCAAAGTCCGCGACCCGGCTCGTCGCGCGCTTGTCTGATGCATTATGAAGTCATGCAGTAAATCTGTTTTTTTTTTTAAGTCAGCATGAATAAATATGACGCGAGAAGGCGGCCGCTTCCAGAGCTTTTATCCCCACTTCATGGACTTAAAGCGAGAAGTGTTTGCGGAAGCTAAGCTGACTGTAGCAACGTGGGTGGTACCTGAAAGCTTAAAGAAAAGGCGATTATTATGTCCATTTTTCGTTCTCTCTTATTTCGCAGTCTTCATAGAAGCGACGTCCTCGTAAACACGACCAAGTGTTTGTTCTCTCGGTTGCTGCCCCGAGCTGAGAATGCTGTATATAAGGGAGCGATGACGCGGATGACATTCAGCTTGGCTCTTCAGCTGAGCAGCCAGCGATCCTAATTTATTCAGTGTCGGGGACATTGCCTCGACGTCGTACGCTTGTCTAGGCGAGAACAGGCAGCGCGTGGTGAAATTTATTGCGAGTTATTGTTGGAGGCGTCAGCGTTTCTCGAGTTTGAAGACCCCCCCCCCCCCCCTCCCTCTATGTATGCGCGATCTGCCGTAGTGGAAAAAGGAGCACGCATAGAGCTCTTTCCCGGGCATGAGCCACCGGTGCGCGATCATCCTGGGGTAAGCAGGCAAACATGGCCGTGCACATACCTGGAGCGCTATGCTGGAAGGCCCGAGTTCGGCCCACTCGCGAGTTTTAGCGAGCTCATAAAACGGTGGTCAGTGAAATATTAGTGTGGAGCGCTTGAAAGCAGCAACTAATAGAAAAGGCTCCGAGAACGCGCATGTGGCGCCACGAACGAATCATTTATTGAAGCAGTAGCTGAGGACCATTGCGATTTTCCTGTTGAGATATCATACATGTAAAATGCAGTACTATTAGGAGACAACCGCTTTATCGATTTGGACTAAATGTGTTACATTTAAAGTTAGGCGCTATCTAGTTCACGAAGCACAATTTCAATTTATGACTATGGATTTTCTAAAGAAATTGTAGAGC
Source organism: Dermacentor silvarum (assembly GCF_013339745.2). Taxonomy (NCBI): domain Eukaryota; kingdom Metazoa; phylum Arthropoda; class Arachnida; order Ixodida; family Ixodidae; genus Dermacentor; species Dermacentor silvarum. The sequence continues at coordinate 115,559,600 of NC_051162.1, forward strand.
AATTAGGAGAGCTATACGGAGTAAGGATAGTAGATTTATCGGCTGCATAAATTTGGACACATTCGCGTACTAACTTAATTAAAAAGCCTGGCGTCAGCGCACACAAGCAAACATGAATAGATCACACTCGATGACCGCGGACATCCACTGTCAAAACGCTGGCGTGAGCAAGCGCGTCTGATGCGAGCGAACGTTCGTGCGGTCTATCCCTTCAACGGAAACTGAGCGGCGAAAGCACAGCTCCTGCAAAGGTAGGAGCTCTGTGCGGATCGCTTTCAAATTACGCGGCGCGCGACAGCCCGCAGCCGCTCCAAGTACGGAGTTGCTGGCAGAGTGAAGCCGCACCCCTTCCCTCCCGGGTTGCTTTCTCGCTTTCCTCCTTTCGCGTGGGAGATTGAGTCGCCAGTTGCCCTTGCGCCCGGTTGCAAGATACGCAGTTGGCGCCGCAGCTAAACGTCGCCTCCCCTTCCTCTCTCCCATGCCCCCATTGCCTTTCGCACGACGGAAGACGTCGCGTTTGGTCTCCACCGTGCGTAATAAAATATATACACAGACAAAGTTTACAAACCTAGAAGTCTGCACCGAAAACAGATACCGTAGTTCTATAAATAACATCAGCTAGAGCATATAACGTTACGTGGACAACTTTGATATGTGAAGTCATGGTGTTTGTTCTGCGATAGTCATAGTAAAATAACCTACTGTGGTACAGTTCAGACAGGTGTACCGCACAACAGATTTTTCCGCTTTCGACGTATTATTAGGCGTAGTTTAGATATTTGTGATATCGTTTTTCATGGCTGTGTTACATACAGAGTTCTAAACTTTACACTTTACTCTCTTGTTTTTTTTTTCAAAATTAGGAAAATTATTATAAAACTGCTGGTGGCTTAAATGAGAAATATAGTTGCTACACTCACTAGATTTTAACTTTTTCATGAAATAGAACAAATGTAATCGAAATTGGTGTGGTGGTTTTCGAGAAACACTATGGAAGCTCCCGAACTAAAGCTTAGCCCTACCTGCCATACTTTTATCAGAGCGACAGCGCGTTCAACGGTTCGAATGCGTCAGCGCAGTCAGCCATAGTGTTTCCTATAATAACCACTAGAGGTAACCCTGGCGCTACGGTCGTTCAGCCACCGTGGGAATGATGGTTAGTACATGGATTTGTCTGACCTTCGTGCTTGTGACTTCAAACGTTTTTTTGTGGCTTTGTTTATTACAGTTTAAATGCCGACATTGACATAAATTCCAAAGCAATCTATACTTTTCTAAATGCAGAAGGCGATAAGACTCTGAGAACATGCATAATCGCTATTAATTGCTGCGGTTCTAGCTGCACAGGCGTCCGTGGCCTAATGGTTTGAGAATCGGGCTTCTGTGCTGCAAGTCCTGTGTTCGAATGCTGCAGTAGGACAAATGTCGTTGATGTTATAACGCAGTACGTTCTTTCAAATGCGCAATTTACAAAGTCACGAAATCCTTTAAAGCCAGAAGGACGATGTTTACGCAAAGGCATGTACTAACCATGATTCCCATGCTTGGCTGAACCACCCTGCTTGCGGCTCACGTAGACAGTAGCGCCACAGTTCCCTCTAGTGAGTGTTGTAGGAAGCTCCGTGCAGTCAGCAATGCAGCGTGTGAACGTGAATGCCTCAGTATCTATCCGCAGACCCCGCGAAGCGCCTATACCGCCTGCGCCTTCGTGGGCGGATGTCCTATTTCGAGTGAATTCTATGGTTTCGCCTTAAGACTGAAACTTGCATATTTCCACTCCTAAGGCAAGAACAGCGTCGTGCGGGAGTGCGCGCTGCGTCGTCGCGTCCTTCGCGTTCCCTTATGACACAAGCGTTATCTTTATTAATTACAATGCTATTGCTAAACACATTCACTTTAAATTTTTAAGCAATTTAAAGTATGTCTACAAGAGCTTCACAAAGCAATACCTGCCAACTCTTCCAAATTGTCCGGGAGCCTCCCGACTTGTTCTCGCATCTCCCGATTGTATGAACGCGGCCTCAAATCTCCCCAAAGGTAGCCGCCACAGCACCGCATTTTCCCCTCTTTTTCTTCCGTTTTTCTTTTTTTTTACGCTCTGTAATATAACCATGCGAGAAATTTAAGCGCCACGGGAGCAGTTAGTCACCAGCATGCACCTTGAATCGTGGTAGCGGCCGCCGGCACCACCACGAACGCGAGCAACCGAAGAGCGCTGCTATATTGGATTTTCCGGATTGGCTCGTCTCTGGCTAGGTCGCGCGTTTTTAGCAATCCAGTCGTTATTTGACCGTGAGTGCGTTAGGCTTCAGTTGGCTTTGTCAGGTTGACGAGTAAAGTGCGACTGCCGAACTACTCTTTGTTCCCCGAGTTCACCGTATTTTCCGGTATGTAACTCGCACCTTTGTATAAGTCGCACCCCCCTCAAAACGGCAGTTTTTCCGAAAAAAAAAACATATATAAGTCGCACCGGTGTATAAAACGCACCGGTTCGTTCGGTAAGCGATTTAAAAAAATTAGTGACGTTTCACTGCGCGCATATTTGCACTCCAGGCACATTTCTGCCGTCGTGGTCGCCGCGATGTTCCGTATAAAGTTCAAGGTCGATAACATCGTCCCCGCGCGCCGTATGCTGTATGTGCGAGTGAAAGCCTCCGACGGTGAGCCGAATCGCGCACAAGGGAAGAAAGCAGGAAGGCAGCGCGGGAGGGAGGGGAGGGGCCGGCTTGTACTCTGGTAGCAACTGCGTAGTTTGCGCAGCGCGCCGTATCTTGACAGCGATTTGCAGATGCGACAAATTGGGGGTCGGCCGACTGGCGGTCGGCCTGCCGCCGCTTGCGTTGCTGCTCCGTCCTCGCACGGCGCTCGGGAACCCGAACCCGATCCCGAGAACGTACCCGACACCTCGATAGCGGGCACAGAACCCGTAGCAATTAAGTCAACCAGCGCGCTTCGCGTGGCCATAACATCGAATCCGATTTTGATGGTAGTTTTTCCGGCGAAAAAAAAAACATACATATGTCGCACCGTTTTAAAAGATGCACCTACGAAAAATTCAGAAAAAAACATCTTATACACCGGAAAGTATGGTTGTTAGAACGATTGACGGCACTTGCACAAGTCAAGAATAAGTACTTGGAAGTATTTCTGAGATCATACACGACTGAGTTTCTGTGCTTTGTCACATCGAGGAGTCGTGACAAGTATGGACTCTGTATGCACGTGCGCCATTTCGCACGGTGGCAACGTTTGTTTTGAAGCCCTCCCTTCGCGCGGCGGTCTCCCGAATTTTCATGTTGCTAGGTTGGCAGGTATGCAAGGCTTGTGATAGAAATTGCACAAACTATTTCTTGTTGAGGCTTCTTGCACAGCATATATGCAATCCATGGAACGATAAGCTAGTGAATGAAGTGCGCACCACGGTTTCACCACGTGAGTCCGTCTTCACCGACCGCCCATGACGTGACGTGGGAGTGATGTTAGCCAATAAAACTCGACGCGTCCCGTGGGCGACACTTCATGTCTCTGTACGATTGTAGTTCATTCATCGGAGGGCGTCGTCAGAACTCACTAAGATCACGAGTTTCGCCGAACTCGGGCTTTCCTGCCTAGGCCGCCTGGGGTAGCACTCTGGACATTGTGAACTTCTGCAGTGTTGTCGAATTCGCCAAATTGTCAGTTCTGAATGGCGCAGTGGGCAGCTTATGCGGTCTCTCGGGTTTACTCGAAGAATTTGAGAATATGGTGGAATTTGACAATATCCAGAATAACATCCCCCCTATTGGTTTAGCTGCGCTGCATGATGGCAACGAAACAATTACAATCACTAGGCCGAATTACGGGCATTACGACTGCCTGTGACTGTATTTCTTATCACAATAGATTTTTTGGCCTGCACAAATGCATCTATGATTGCATAAAGCAGTTTGGCAACGCTCCCAGCTCTCATCTCACCGCCACTTTCGTCAGCGTTGCGAAAGCACGCGTAAAGGGGTACCGACATGGTATTTTCGACTATTCATACTGTATTGCAGTACCAATTATATGGCCACCCCAGGCGCATTTCCGCCAGTCGTTTTCGTCGTCGGCGTCGCCGCTCGCCGTATGCTGTTTGTGGGAGTAAAGGTGTGCGTGGGTGGGCCGACGATCGTGGCTGAATCTCGAGCGCGCATGAGAGGAAAGCGGGGAGGTAGCGCGCCGTCTTCCTCCATCGCGTGCAAAGCTTGTGGGGGGGGGGGGGGGGGGGGGCGTTCTACTATAGCGGCGGCTTCGTATGGCGCGGTCGCCTGAATCCTATCTTGAAAACGATCTGCGATGGGGACAGAGTCCGCCGAGTGCTGATAGCTTCGTGTGCGCTGTATTCTCGCCGTTTAGTTCGCGTTGAAGTGAGTGGCTGCACGAAGGTCAATTCGCTCGCTGCTGCTGCCGCGTTTCCTAAGTCAAGCGCTTTGACGGTGAGTGTGTGCGTGGCTCCATGATTGTTAGTTTAGTTAGTAAGCGAATGTTTACAAGTTCATGCGGACGCTAAAGCTACCATCCTTAGTTCGTATAGCTCTCTACTAATTTGCGATCGCAATCGATGCTTCGCCTTTTGGGCGAAACTGCGACTTTTCTTGCGTTAATTGAAGGTCCTAGAGTTCCAAACTCTAGAAAAAGTAGTGACAAGCCTCAGAGCTTCATAAATGATTTAACAGCTTTTGTACTGCCACTTTTGGTAGCAGCACTAGGAAGCGACCGAGCGAGCCGTAGTTAGTTACTCACCGCGGTTGCTTAGTGGCTATGGCACATACCGAGTACGAGGTCCCGGGTGCGATTACCGTCCGTATATAGCCTCCGTCTTTCCATGGGGGCGGAATCAAAGAAGAACGCTCGCGAGCTTTGATTTAGGTGGCGCGTTAAAAGAACCGCAGCGTTTCGAAAACAGTCAGAAGCCCCCGCCAAACTCTTTCGAAGCTCTCAAGCCTTCACCCCCGACGTACGCCACTCCATGACGTGCCTCATAGCCCGCGTGCTGCTTTAGGGTGTTAAGAGTCGAGGTAGTCGATGCTCTCGATCCTGCTGGTTTCAGGTGACCATCTTCTACGGGAAACGCACCAACGCCGAGTTCTTCATCCACAATGGCTTCGTGTTTCCGGACAACCGATACGACGCCGTCGACATCAAGCTGGGTAAGAGACGCCCACTCGGGGTCGTTCGGCTTCGTTTCGTGCCGTTGCCGAAACTCGATGTCCGCTCAAAACGACTAAAGGCGCGTGACTAACTTAACCAGTACTCGGCTCACGTGGCCCTTGTAGACTTGCCATATGATCTGTGTAAAGAGATGCCCTCTTTTGCAGGGAGAATCCTCACCCTGGATTGACTTAATTGTTTGAGAGGAGCATGCAGATGTTATAATCTGAGCAACAACGTATCGTCTTAGTTGTTCTTCGCGTTATCATTAGAAAAAAAAAAGGCTATTCATGCAGTTTAATTTTCTTTTGCATAAATTGGAACGTCGTGTTTCTTGGCAACCGCTCCGCAGAATTTGATGAGGTTTCTGAGATTTACAACAAAAAGTTAAATTCTAGTGATTGTTGGAAGCGGAGTTTTGATTTGGGCCGTCGATTTTTTAAATAAAAAAATGTTGAAGATCCCAAATTTTCAGAGAACAGTACTATTAGGTTTACAGCTCTGTAACTCAGCAATGAAGAACTATATCGCAATTCAGTAAATTGCGCCTAATGGTACATCTTGAGAGGACAAAATTGATGTGATGTACAAGGTTCTTAAATACGCCACTAATACGTGAGTACGACTTTCGCCAGATCATCGTAAGCATTGTAACAAATTCACCTAAACTATAGAGTAATATATCAAATTCGTCCTTTTTGAATGCTCTAACGGATGCAGTTTACAGAACTGAGATTTTTGTTCTTTGTACAAAGCTACGGATTTGTAAACTTCGTGCTTCCTTTTGTTTTGAGACATCGAGTTTCAGCAATTTAAAAATAGGCATCACGCAGAGTCTCTTCTGGGAATTGTCTAAGTATGCGTAAGCATTGTACCATTTGCGCATCCCCATGCAGCCTGGTGTCATTACCAATGTCAGGAAACTTGATCCGACCAGTATAAACCGAAGCCACTAAAGGTGTGCTTAGAGCGTGCCTGATTGCACACGTCACGTAGTCACAGATACGCGCTCGTGCCACTGCTCGCGCGTTCATCGTTGTCTTCTTCCACAGCTGGCGAACTTGAAAGCGATCGTCTTACGCGGAGAACGGACGGACGCTCGGACAGTTTTCTCTTTAGGTAACCATAGAAATGCTTACGCATTTAAAATATGCCGATCCCACGCTCTGTAGGAATTGATGTAAGCGAAGCTATGTATGCTGCTTGCTTTGATTGACGATAATTATTCTTCTGCTTGTCGCTTCTGTTTGTGCTGCCACGCGTCGTTGCCTTGCCTTACAACTTTGAGCCAGCATACATTCGTGGTCGGCGCCAAGGAGGTTTAAAATAAAATTTGCAAATTTTATTTTAAAGCTCCTTGGTCTGCGCCACGTTTCGCTGCCTAGCGAAGACGCTCCTGTTCCGCGTGACGCTTTTTTCGGGCTTGGGTGTCCTCGGCGCTGAGTGTGCGGTTTGGAGACATTTTGCTGGCGCGTGTTTACATGCTCCTTCTGCATACGTGGCCGGCACGCTGTTGAGATGCCAGCTCCAAGCGCGCTCTTCGTGTTATGGATGATTATAGTGTTTGCACTATCACAGCCCAGCACGCGACCTCCGCAGCCCAGCAACTGCATTTTTGTCGCGTAGGAAAGCAAGCACAACACGCTCGTGCCATACGCACAAACTGTGAAACGCTGCTGCGGCGACCGGGATGCACGGAGGCGACCGCCATCTGGTGGTGTTGCAGGAAACCCAGCGCACGCGAGCAAGACCATTACAGCAACAGCGCCATCTGGTGGTGTTGCAGGAAACCCAGCGCACGCGAGCAAGACCATTACAGCAGCAGCGCCATCTGGTGGTGTTGCAGGAAACCCAGCGCACGCGAGCAAGACCATTACAGCAACAGCGCCATCTGGTGGTGTTGCAGGAAACCCAGCGCACGCGAGCAAGACCATTACAGCAACAGCGCCATCTGGTGGTGTTGCAGGAAACCCAGCGCACGCGAGCAAGACCATTACAGCAGCAGCGCCATCTGGTGGTGTTGCAGGAAACCCAGCGCACGCGAGCAAGACCATTACAGCAACAGCGCCATCTGGTGGTGTTGCAGGAAACCCAGCGCACGCGAGCAAGACCATTACAGCAACAGCGCCATCTGGTGGTGTTGCAGGAAACCCAGCGCACGCGAGCAAGACCATTACAGCAACAGCGCCCGGAAAGTAGGAGGAGAGGCAAATCAAGCTTCGCTTAAAATTAAGTCGAGCTATTCTAGTAAGTTCTCGTTCCACAATACAAGAAATTGACAGTTTCGTCGGAAGGGTTCAAACTTTGCAATCGCATTGGAAGCTGTTTAACATCAGGGTAGCTACAGGCGACAGACGCAGACAAAAGGAATAGAAGGGGACACGATACAGGTGCCGTATTGTGAGCCCTTCTATATTCCCTTTTTAACGCGATAACGTTTAGGGCCCCGTGTCGCAGAAAATCCGGCGTCGGCAGCCGGCGTGTGATCGCGGGTGGCGGAGAAAATCATCCCACCACATCGACCGCGCAGGCCCTCCATGTGGTGCAAGGTTTTAGCGAACAAAAATTGAATTTCTCGCAGTGAAATCCGTCAGAAAAATGGTAAAGTACGTCTTTACCATTCGGCGTCAGATTGACCGTCGGATTGTTTACCAATCGGCGTCGCATTGTAATTTGAATGTACGCGAAAACCTAATTCTGCTACGAGGAAACTCAAACATTTCTACCAGACCTGCGCGCGTCGGGGCAATAGCAAACTATTGATAAAATAATAAAAAAATTTGTCGCAGTTTCACCCGAAAGGCGAAGCACCAATTGCGAGAGCAAATTAGTAGAGAGCTATACGGAGTAAGGATAGTAGTTTTATCAGCTGTATAAACTTGGACATGCAGCAGCACCAGCAACGCGCGGAACTGTTGTCGACGCCGTCAGCGTTTTGCCCGCGTTCACACCGAACGCGCTCGGCGTTTTTATATAAATACGTTTTTGGTGCCGCAGCTAAACGTCGCCTCCCCTCCCTCCCTCCTGTCCCCCCACAGCCTTTCGCGCTACGGAAAAAGTTGCGTTTGCTCTCTATATATGGAAAGGAGGAAAGAGACGCTTAATTCTGCAGCCCTTCAGGGAGCACGGCGCAGAACGCGCGTTTGCTCTCCGACGTGCGTTCGCTCCCGTGAAAGCGCGCGTCCCTCGCGCCCTTTACTCGCATATACAGCGTCCGGAGCGCGGCGACGATTTCATCGCCGTTGACGTCATGCGGAACCTCACGGCGACGCCGACGGCAGAAATCTACTTTGGAGTGTCCATACAATTGCTATCGCAGTAAACGGTGCTAGGGCCTTCACATTTTAATATAAGACCACTTGTATTGCCCCTGGAAAACGTCTTTCCAGCATTGCATTTCAGTTTAAATATGAAGCCGACTTTAAGGGGATCGGTGTAAGCTTGGTCTTTGTAAGCTGGCTTTCCCACGTTCAGTGTTGCAGTGAATGAAGCCTACTTGCCGTATGCGAACGATGCGATGCGAACAGGTCCCGATAACGCTATTGCCTTCTACTCTTAAAGGCGACGCTTAAGCGTCCTCCAAGTTTTGTCCGCGTCTGTCGCGCTGTAGCTACCATGAAGCTTCACCAACTCGCCCAATTTTCCATCTTGCTGTTCAACAATTTAGCAAGATTTAGCGTTGTGCTGTAGCCCCTCGAACGTTGCCCTAACTATACGCGCGGAGGGGGGGGGGGGGGGGCGACATGATGGCGTGAGACACTACGTGGACTAATTGCTGCTACCTGGAAGCAACAGCGTCCCGGCAGCTACCAGTCGTCTCACAACGCTGGCGTCAATGAGGAGCGCCGCCAGCGGCGTTGCAACTGGCGTCACGCCTGGATGACGCACGAGTTGAGAGCGTGCTGTGCGCGCAGCTGCTGAGCAAGACTGCCAGTGTTTGGGTGCGCAACGCTCGTGCCAGCAAGGCAAAATGCTGCCCTGGCTCCGCCGCAGAGTCGATTGAGAATTCCATGATGGTGCGTCCACTTGGATTCGTCGTTTTTGCAGCCTAATGCACCGCACCTCTCTCGCGTACATTTGAAGGAAAGATGGGATAGTGGTGACATGTATATAACTGTAGCGGACGGACGCGACGTTATGTGCATCGCAAAGAAATCTCACGAGGAGAATGAGCTGATTTTAATTTTAGGAACGGCTCTTTCAACGAGCCGCGTTGCCGCTGGTAATACGTCATGGGTTGCCTTGTGGTCGGCATATTCCCTGGATGTGGTGCGCTAGGGGTTGCTGGAGCATGAAGCGGAGGTGCTCTGGTGGAGTGGACCATTTCCTTAGGGAGCCTACGTGCGATGCTGTTAAAGAAGCGTTGCATGTAGGCTCCCTACATCTCCTAAGTTCAGTTCTGTATCCATAGATGGCTCTGTCCAACAACAACGCAACCTAACGCAGTGGTATCGCTTAGATCTGCTGTATGCTTTTTCTTCTTTTCTTCCGGAGATCGCAAGCTGTATATATGTTGCAAAATACCTCATTTCGCCAAGAAAAAAAAATGAAAGTAGAAAAAAATTATGCGTGGCTCTGCTATCGCAAACACCAGACCAGCGGAGCTAGGGAAAGCGTAGTAAAGTAGTGGTAAACCACAGCTGGGCTTTCCCCATCTGCACTGGTCTCTGGTGTTTGCGATATAGCAGAGCCACGCATAATTTTTTGACATGCCAGTGCAGATTCAGAATGCTAAGATTAGCAATTTCTCGCTTCAGTTTTTTCGGAAGCGATGAGTGTCCAGTTCTCTCGTCGAAACCTGTCGAGCCGCCGCCAGACGCATCGGCTGCAGTCACGGACACGGGGCGCGTTCGGCGCGAACGCGAGGAAACGCGGCTGGCGTCGGTGGCAGCTCTACGCGTTCCACTACCACCTGCCTCACTCCACTCCACCTCGCATCTGCTATGCTGCGTGATGCTATTTTATTGCGATAGCAATTATATAGACACTCCAAGCGGATTTCTACCCTTGGCGTCGCCGTCGTCGTTGGCGTCGCCGTGAGGTTCCGTGTAAATTCCAAGGGCGATAAAATCGTCGCTGCGCGCCGTATGGGCGAGTGAAAGCGCGCAAGGGACGCGCGCTTTCACGGAGAGCGAGCGCACGGCCGAGAGCAAACGCGACCGTCGCGCGAAAGGCCGCGAGGGGATGAGATGGAGGGAGGGAGGGAGGGGGGCGACGTCGTGCTGCGGCACCAACAGCGCAAGTGGAACTGGCGACTGTGTCTCGCACGCGAAAGGAGAAAGCGGGAAGGCAACGTGGGAGGGAGGGGGTGCGGCTTCTACTCTGCCCGCAACTGCGCACTGCGGCCGGTCGCCCGCACCGTATCTTGAGAGCGATCTGCAGACGGCTCATAGCTTTGTATGCACTGCGCTTTCGCCGCTGTTTCCGTTGAAGCGATAGACCCCACGAACCTTCGCTCGCTGCTGCATCGCGCTTGCTCACGCCAGCGCTTTGACAGTGGTTATGTGCGGTCATCGAGTGTGATCTATTCATGTTTTCTTGTGCGCGCTGACACCATGCTTGTTAATTCAGTTAGTAAGCGAATGTGTCCAAGTTTATACAGCCGATAAAACTACTACTATCCTTACTTCGTATAGCTCTCTACTATTTTGCTGTCGCAATTGATGCTTCGGCTTTCGGGCGAAACTGCGCCCTTTTTTTATTCTCTGCTTTCAATCTCTCTCAGCTCTCTCCCCCAGCTCGGCGAAGCTGCCGACGACGGAATGATCATTATAGCGAGATTTTAACAGCTCTGCTGCAAAATATGACAATTCGTTGGTTGTGTGCGGCGCATGAGTGCTAACGAAGCAACGGTAACCGCGAGAGAGAGAGAGAGAAGTGACTTTATTTGCACCCGTCAAATAGATGACGGGGTAGAGGCTTCAGCCTAACCTTTATTTAACTTTGTAGGATAAATACGGACGTCAGGTATCGTGCAAACATCGTGACGTCGACGTAGGTCGACAACCAAGGAAAACAAGGCTAGCGCTGAGCGCGTCGCGGGTGAGCGACCTTTACAGAAGGAAAACAATACCTGTGGCTGTTCTAGTTGCGTCGTTTTTAAATGTGTCGCGCTTTTTGTTGAATATAAAGTCCTGCGAAGTGGACGTGTGTTCAGCTGCTGTAGTCGGCGCTACAGTACAACATACCTTGCTTTAAAAAAATCGTATAAGAGAAAACACAAAAATGAGATTTCTCCGTAGATTGGTTAAGCACAGCTGCATAAGATCTCGCTGCAGGCGCCGAGGCCCGCCATCTACGCTTCCCGGCATGGCAGTATGTGTACAACGCTAGCATAAAGAGATGCATAAAATATCCCTATTACTCGCAGGAAAGCGCTCTACTTTCTGCCATCTCGTTTGCTTTCTATTTTTCTTTTTAATTTTGTCAACGACAGCATTCGCACCGAGCCCTTTTCTCATAGGCAAATGCAAATTTCCTCATGTACAAAATGCAGATATGTAGATAATCAGATACGAATTTTTTAAGAAAGACGGACGCATATTTCTAAACAGAAACTACTCATTTTGCACAAAGCTTTCACAACCTTACCCATTGCCGAAAAAATTTCAAAAAGCAAAATACAAATATCTTCCTAGCCGCATACAAGGTTCCACATAGCTAAGACGCATTTAGCAATATCCAAATGTAAATTTCCACATGAAGAAATACGAATTTACCCGTAGCTGCAACAGCTTTATGCATTTCCGATAAGAAATGTTCAAACAATAAAATGCAAATATCCAGATAGCAGCATACACGTTACCACAATGCTGAGACATATTTCCCAATAGTCAATTGTGAATTTGCCACATTACCAAATAGTTCAAGTTTATCCTCATGCGTAAATAATTTCCTCATGATTGACTAATAGTTCCACATAGCCGAAAACCAAATGCCACATAGCGAAATGCAAAATTCCAAATATCAAATACAATTGTCCGCATAGCCAAATACAAATTTCAAGTGCAAATTTTTCACATAGCCAACCAGAAACTTTTTCAGGGACCAATGCGAATACCACAAAAGAATGCGCACCAGGTACAGCATCACTCCCTATTTTTTTTCTCAGTTTTTTTTTTTTTTTTTGTTATTATATGGATTGACGGTGGCGCTCTCGCGTCGACGGAGGCCTGGAGTATCGTGTGTCTCGTGCCCCGAATGATCCTGCGCTTCGCGTGCAAGGTGACCGCCGTTTCTCAGGTTCCAAGCTGACGGGATCACGTGACTCGCGTTACCCGACGCTTTATCCTATTGCATACACACGTGTTGTTGTTGGTCTTCGTGGATGTATTCTCGCCCTGTTAAGTAATCCATTTCTGCTTTCTTTAATATTGTTTGTAGATGCTCAGTATTCTCCCGGGAAAAGCTGCAACCGACGAAACTTGAGATAGGGTGGGGGGGAGGCAGCTTCGAAGAACCCGGATTATAAGACGGATAGCGGGAGTGTATGCGTGTTCCGCCAGCCGTTCTCGAGACACCCCACACTGTAAAATAATGTACCCACTTAAAGGGGAATAAGGATGTGAATTTCTCTCTAAAACACACCCTTACACCCAGGAAAGTGTGTAAAGATGGGAGTTACATAAATCGATTTAGACCTTTATACACATCTGACGGCGTAAATTATTTTACAGTGCGCCTCACCCCCCCTCCCGTCTCTTTCGTGCCGCTCCCTGTCGTGTCATCACGACAGTCAGTCAAACTACTATGCCTGGCAGTAAAGAAGATTAGCTTGCGCGTAAACATCTTAGCGTGTGCGGGTTACCCGATATACCGGAACCGTGGAGAGAGCGATCGCAAAGCTGGTTGCGACATGTTGTGAGACTTTGCCTAACTACAATGCGTTTCAAACATTTGCGTGTCGCCCTATTGTTGTCGTCAAAGGAATCTTATTAATTAAAAACAAAACAGCTCGTTAACGATTATGTCGATACTGACGCTTTACGCGGGCAGTTAAGTAGAATGTGGCAGGTCACTGCAGTGTCAGCTTTGTGTGCTCCTCGATTAAACTGCGCGCCACAAGATGTCGCTCCCAGCGTTGTTGTTGCCTCGCACCTCTCGTGTAAATTGGTACTCCGCGAACGGCAGTACGTTTACGGATGAGCTAAAACTCTCTAACGTTTACTGCCTAAGTTCCCAGGAACAGTCGTAAGGCATTCGATATGACGCATTGTTATGATATTTTCGTACAGGGGCATGAAAAGCGAGTACGGAAAATGTGGTATTTTACTGAGGTCATACAAGAAAGTAAAAAAAACAAGGTCATGCAGTACAATAACCGCAGCCTTATAGGCTTACTCGTTTGAGGCGGTAGGGATTTAAATTCCTTGCCGTAAATGACAAGAAAAATGACATGTATGCGATGTCGCGCGCGTCACAATATATGTTCACGGCTAGTGTATTCTAAACTATGGTGAGTAGTTTCACCTGAAACAAAAGTAATGTGTTTTATTATTACTTTAGAAATTGGCAATGCGCTGATTACGTCTTCTCAAAGTCGTAATACGTAGATTCGTTAATGCAAGATTTCTGAACGTAAAGAAGTATTCAGTAGTCGGCATTTATTTTATTTTTCGTTTGTCCGTGGGACTCAAGTTTGAACTTCATAAAATATAAAATAATAAATAATAAACGTAATTCTGCCTCAAGTACGAAAGTAAACGAGACGCCATAATTTCACCCGAAGTGACAACTTTCCGTACCGCGCCGATTGGGCATAGTAATAGCCCTCTATCGATGATTTGAAACGCCGCTTTCGAGAGATTCCGCGCCGCTTACGGACATACTGCGCTATCGGACGTAAAGGAGGAGAACTATATGTTAGCTTTATAAGCAGTTCATTTTTCCCGCGAGGCGGTGATTTTTAAACGCGCTCCGAAGTTTCGCTATCGTCAAAGCAGAACGAAAAAATGTCTGGCTCTGGAAACGGCGCGCGCGTTTCGGGAGATCGCAAATATCGCGTTTCCGCTGCCTCTGCGGCTGATATTATCGGTACATCGAATAGCAGTGAGTCAGAGGATGCTGTCTTTTCGTTGGACTTTGAGTCTGAAAGCGACGATGACGCAAACCAGCCCGGAATATTGGTGGACGCAGCCCGGCACGCCCAACCTGTTCAGTTAAAAATTTTGATTTCTTCGGGGATAGTGCCTTATAGACGGCAATGCATTTTGTTTATTTCATAATTTTCGTAACGTTTTATTACGATAGCAATTCTATGGACACTTCAACTGGATTTCTGCCGTCACCGTCGTCGTCGCCGTGAGGTTCCGTATAAAGTCCAAGGGCGATAAAAATCGTCGCCGCGCGCGGTATGCGCGAGCGAAAGCGTGCGGGGGACGCGCGCTTCGGCAGATCGCAGATGTCGCCATTCCGCTGCCTCTGCGTTTGTACTTATCGATACATCGAATAGCAGCGAGTCAGTGGACGTTGACTTTTCGTCGGACTTTGAGTCTGAAAGCGACGACGACGCAAACCAGCCCGGAACATCGGCGGCTGCAGCCCGGCCCGCCCAACTGTAGTGCTTGCAGTAAAATTTTTGTAGCGGAATACCTGTTGAATTAAAAATTTCGATTTTTTCGGAGACAGTGCCTAAGAGACGGCAATACATTTTGTACATCTCATAATTTTCGTAACATTTTTTTTCCCTTAGTAGATACAAGCGTGTCTTTACAAACTTTGTTCAACTTGATCGCACAATCTTGATTTTAACAATTTATATCTTTTTTTTGACATACATCTCGTTAATAAAATTTTAAGCTTGAAAAGTGTGTTCATATTGATTTCTGTTTATGTATTACATTAAATATTAAGTGCAGTAGTTCCTTCAGAAAGAAACATCTGCCGTAGCATACAAAACACTTATTTTCACCGTGGTAGGGAAAGAGTTAATCAGAGGAAGGTGGTAAGTTGTCCAGCAATATGTCCGGATACCCGGCTGCACAGCGGTAATATGTAAACTTAATTAAAAAAACAAACTAAGAACAAGAAAGATGGTAAAATTAGCAATACAGAGCATTTGGTCTCAATATCCCAGAAAAGAGTAAAAAAAAAACGTAAATACCGATTTAGTAAGCGTTCACAACAGGAACTGATGAAATGTTACCTGACAGAGAGTATGGGGTGCACAAAAAAGTCTTGTGATGCTACTGAAGATTACATTTGCTCGGCTGTTTTCACTTCAACTCACGTGAAAGATGACTGGACGAACGTTACTTGTCAGACGAACCGACCCGCCCGAGAACAAATTCTGCTGAGTCATGTTTTCAGTTCGCCTTGTCGTTCTCCCATTTGTTATTACTTTCTCTTTCGTTCTCGGCGTGAACGAAACAGAACGAAAGAAGAAAAATGACCGAAGCAAAGAACGACCATGAGGGTAGCTCGTGACAGTGGTCGATCTCGGAAGTTTCAGGGAAGCCGATTGAGATTAGGCTTTATCACTTTACATCTCTTTGTTTTTCTTTACTTTATTTTTGCATCACATGCGCTTTTGCTGCTGCATAGTAAAAAATGTGAGAAAAGAAAAAAAAAAGTTGTCGCAGTTTCACCTGAAAGGTGAAGCATCAATTGCGATAGCAAACTTGGACAGAGCTATACGGAGTAATGATATTAGCTTTATCGCTGCTTGGACATCTGCATGTTGTCAACGCCATCCGCGTTTTGCCCGCGTTTCAAAATGACTGTTGAGCCTCTGAGGCACTGCGTGCCGCAGCTAAACGTCGCCTCCTTTCCCTCCCCCTCCCCCAAAGAAGGCGCGTCGCAGAGACGCCTACTCGCAGCCCTTAAGTTTGTTCTCTGCCGTTACTCCCCGTGAAAGACGCGCCCCTCCGCCCTTTCACTCGCACATACAGCTGTAAATGACGTCATACGGAGGCGACGGCGACAGCTCTGCTTTTGAGTGTCCACTATCGGAAAGTTCATCTGAATGCAAAGTTGAGCTCCATAGAACGTCGCTATCGTGTGCGGTCAGCTCCTAGGCTGTATGCTTGAGAACCTGACACCGGCGAAATTGGCTCCATAGTTGCGCAATGTGTTCGAAGAAATATGAGAGGCCGTAAAGAAACAGGGGCGGTGGTGGATGTAACAGTAGCTGTCGCTGGAGTAAGCGAGCTGATACGCAAGAACAACAACTCCAAGAACAACAACAACAACAGCAGAACAGATAATAAGAAATAAACCGAAGAACCAAGCCGATATACTATGTCTACTGCACCTTGCAGGTCAGCAGCTTTTGAGGTCCGCCGTCTCAATCTGTTTCAGCGGTTAGCTTAGAATTTTGCTGAGTCCGCAGTTGCGAAATGCTTGAGGTGTCGGTTGTGTATCGTTACCGTAGGCGTTTAAGCCTTCTGGCGCGAATTCGAGCTTTGAAAACTAGTTTCAGTGCGGTCCGAACTATGAAAGAAAGGGAAACTTAAGAAAAGTGAAATAAAAGCAGAATCCACTGCGCTCTGTCGCAACGTATCGAAGCCTTTCTATTCCCTAATTCAGGAGATTTCCAAGAGTTTATACGGATCATTTAAAATCGGACTTTCAAATCGCGACTTTGTGAAGGATTGCGATGAATTATTCCACGACTGTTTACATGCTGTCTCAGCCATGTATAATGTGACTTATGCGTGTCGTGTAGATGTCTTTTTTTTTATTGAAGCGTTTTTTTTTTCTTTTTAGTCAATGGATCTCCCGGGGTCCAGAGTATGAGCATTGCCTGAGGAGGGAGTACAGAAAGCAGGCCTTGCTAGAAGTGTGAACCATATTATACGTTGTTAACGAGTCAAAAGATGTTATATAACCAAAGCTAGTACATTTACATATGCATATACCCTTTGTACGCTAGTAAAATTGAATTTGAACTGCTAAAATATAGCAGCTAGTTAATAGATTGTCCAAGTTGTGAAAATTAACAACTATAAGTGAGACAGTTGCAAGGCTAAAATCTGAATTTTTAGTGATTGTTGTGTGCAGCTGATGTCAGAGTGCTGCAGCATGCAGATTTCAAGGACAGTCGCTCACATGAAGCAGCAGGTTTACGTAATTTAAATGAATAGAGTCCCTCAGAAACATCCTTGATTTTTTTTGTGTGTGTGCGACTGTCGCTCTCTCTCTCCGTGTGTGTGTGTGTGTGTGTGTCTGTGTGTGTCGGACGTTCCTCGTAAAGAAATACGATTACTGCAGAAACGATGCTTAAGGAAGCGATTATCGGGAGAATGTTTCTTATGTTATCAAAGGTCCGAAGCCCTACACCTTCTGTCATGTGAAAAGCATTATTAGTAAGCTAAGTGCTGACAAATGTGGAGAACACATATGACGACCCGGGATCTGTACACAAACCTTTGTTCACAGTGCGCCGGCTGTTAGAAGATTCACTTGTGGACGCTTGTGCAGCCGGCAAAGGGATCGAGATTACGCGCTGTCAAAATTGTCTTGCACTTTGGGATAACGCTTGTTGTGGTTTGGATAACCAGGGGCAGAATTCACAAAGCTTTTTGTTCGTACGCGATCTTTGTCATTCGCTAAGAGTATGTCCAGCGTCAGGATTGGTTAGAATTTGGCCTTACGAAAAAAAAAAAAAATACCAGCGTAGGAATTTTTTGTTTTTGTTTTGTGAATGAAGGCCCTCCAGACGATTCCAGATGCAGCGTTGCTGATGCGCTTCTTTCGCTGATGTTGGCCCGACTTCGTCCCTACGTGGCCCGTGTTTTAAGATGGCATTTGACGCACAGTGCCCACATCGTTTTCGGCACTTTTAACTCGCATTCTGTAGTTTCCCGTCTTTCCGATGTCGACAGATTCGCAGTCTCTGTATTAGATTTGCAATGCCGCTCCCGAATATCTTCTTTCACCATACTGAGAGGAAAATACAACCTTGCCAATCATGCACTTCCCACTGGGATTCGAGCTCTTGTTGCTTCGGCAATGTGCAATTTGTAATTGGTCGGGCTGACCACTGCGTTATCGCGCAGGTTTAGCGCTGAACGATTTGCACTGCGTTTTGCGCTCCATAGAATCGAGACTAGATTGGCGTCTGTGACGTACTTACGAGGTCACAGCTGGCGATACCGTACCAGACGATTCCTAGTAGGTGTTGGCTGCGTCGAAAAGAAGGGATTCTTTCTTGAGCAGTTGCCTGTGAGGCTGCAACAACAACAACCACAACAACAGTTGGAAAATATGTTGATATGCACTGTGAAAGCCTGCTGCTATCGCAGTAATTGATCAGAGCCGGATAAATCGTGGAAATCTGCTTCTTTCTTGTTTTCTATTTTTTTATTAATTTCTCGCAGGTTGTAGTGATTAGCGCGGGCATTATGCTTGTCATGTTTGGGGTGACCGCGTTCGAGTAGAAAACCTGTCCATCACCGTATTTAATCCTTCATGACAACTATCTCCTTGCTTTTTTGTTCTAGGTGTAAGCAAGCAAGACCCGTTATTCGCCGTCAAGGCGAAGCTGTGCGAAGATCATGATCTCACTCCGTACGTATATATTCTCAAAATATCGAGTTGTGTATTTCGTCGCCGTATTTTAAGTTGCCGCCAGATTGGATTACGACACGGCTAGATCAGCATCATGAGCCGCATCATTCATCGCGCAGTGACTTTGGAAGGCGAACAGTCGTGGTTTTCGAATTATTAGGCTCCAGTTGCGCGGCACTTATTTGTGAAAAGTCAATTGCTTCTCTGCTGAATTACGCAAGAGAGAATGACACCGCCAAATAAGGGACATTACTGAGAACCCATATGGGGTAGAAACGTGAAGGTTAACAAAGAAACCTGAGAAGAAGTTAAGGGCCACGAAACGAGCGATGGGACGATAAATATGGGGCGTAGCATTAGGAGACAGGAATACAGCAATGTGGATTAGAGTTAAGACGATGGTAGCCGATAATCTGATTGACATTAAGGCACGGATAGACTAGACATGTAATGCGTAGGGCAGATAACCGTTGGTTTGTTATAGTTATAGAATGACTATTAAGGGAAAGAAAGTGGACAAGGACGGCAGACAAGTTGGTGACGTGACGAAATTAGAAGAAAATTTTCAGGCCTAAGAACGTGGCGTCAGCAAGCGCAAGAGAGATGCAACTGGAGATCGCTGGCAGAGGTCTTCGTCCTGCAGTGGAAATAATTGGTCTCCTGCTGCTGACGATGGTGATGAAAGAGAAAAAATCACGATAAGCTGTCTTAATAAATTAGGCTTCTACAAGAACAAAATAAAACTAGTAAGCCCACTCTTATACCACGAGAGGACGCTTGATAAGCCAGGAACGTAGGTTGCTTTGATTAGCTCCCTCTGCGCCCCCAATTAGGGCAGCCTATAGGAAAGACGAAAAAGTAAAACGCCGTGGTGACGCCTACTTCATTTTCCCGCACTACGTCGCCGTGACGTCAGTGATTTTCGCAGCGCCTGCTCGTGCATAGTTAATGCTTTTATTTCTGAAGATGGACTGCACTGCAAGTTCTAAACAAGCCAGAGGCTGAAGTTTCAGAGTTTCGAGACCGTTTACTGCACAACAGTGGCAGCAAATAAGAGAAAATAATTTTAAATCTATGACGTCACACCGACGTGCCGTCGCTGTTCCGGCGCGAAGTTCAAAAGATCGAAGTTCGGCCTTCATTTTCTTTTATCTGGTAATCAGTGTGTTTCCGCCAATTAAGTTAAAGAAAACTGACTTTCTAAAGATTGCTTCATCATTTTGATGTGAGAATGTATCATTTTGTTGTTAGTATTTTTCGTTGGTGACAATAGTGCGTACAACTATACTTTTTTTTAAATATGAGAAATACTTGTTTGTTATTATTTATGTTGTCTTAACAGAAGCGGAACCTTCGCACTCGTCGACCGAGAGCGTCCGGTGTGCGAAGACCTCTCAACTTTCCTCAGGATCCTCGTTCTGAAGGACGGTAAGCGTTTTGCGTAGCTACAGTGCCCTGCGTGCTGGAGAGGGTAGAGAGCTTCAGCTGGTGCCTAAACGCAATGACCTTTACGGAATCCTAGGTTACTGGAAACTTGAACTGCACCAATAAAGCTGGTAGCTGCGTCTTTGGAGGCTTTGCCTCAAGACAGTGTGTTAGACGCGTTTTCGATTCACTTCAGAAATGGGTGCTCTTGCCGAAAAAAAGAAAGGGATGAGTTGAATGAATGTGCCGGATACGGCAAATAAGTTTTTCGGAATTCCACAAGATCGAGAAAGGTTCGTGAAAGGGAAAGATTGTTGTTCACCCGAACGTACCACGAAGTTACGAAGGACACTCATACTTTGGAAACACATACAAAGGAAAGCCATACCCGCAGAACTGACTTGCCATATTCAGTGTCCCTGCACTTCGAGTTGTCTAAGGACTCGCCCCTCGCGCAGCGATCTGTAGCCGCCTCGTTAGCTGAAATGGTAGAGCAGCCGCACCGAAAATGCGTTGGTCCAGGGTTCGAATCCCGGTCCAGACCTAATTTTCCGTCTACTACGAATCTTTCGTTCTGAGAAACCCGTACGGGTTTGCTTTGTGGCTTAGTGCTACATTTGGGTGAATGCCAATTTTCCCTTTCATCAATGAATATGTCGGTGACAAAAATTTATACCCGCAGCTGAGTAGAACGTACTTGGTCACTGCAATAATAGCTATTTGTCGCCTGTGGTTAAGCTCTGCGCCACAAGGTTGCGCCACCGTCCCCGCCGCTCACGTTTACGTCGCCAGTCGCGCGGTATCCTGCAAAGGGCAGTACTCTTACGCGCAAACTAAAACTCTCTAGATAATTTTAGCCTCTCCGTGAACAATTACCGGTTCCGTAATGCCGGAGGCGATTATGTCGATCGATCATCACTACCGGCATCTCATTCGAATAAGTGTGGCGACATATAGCCACTCATCCTGTGTGAGCCAATTATGCTGTTTCTAATCTATCAATCAACCTATCTCAACTTCACCTCGTGATGCCTTTCTCGATTCCGTTCTTATCTCTTTTCTACCTTTTTCACTAAGGGACAGAGATCTCCACCAGTAAATAGAGATGTACTGTACTTGTCAAACGTTACTGCGTTGAGTGCATCGCCGTCACACTTTGGCCAATGACATGTATACTTCGTTCGTGCAAACAGTGCGAATAAATTCTCTGTTATGTGCTTAGGTACCTAGGTCATCCGTAAGTGACCGCTGCTCTCAGATGCAGGTGCCATTGTAAGTTTTCTGAATAAACATGTATAGAAGCAACTAAATATGTTCACGAGTTCATGGTGTTCGGGTTACCTGGCTGCCTACGCTAATAACGTTGTAAGCTTTGTGAACAAATAGGCGACGTAATAGAAGATAGCTTTAGGCTTTCGATATTTGCATATGGCGCTTTACTGAATACCTGCCATGCTGATGACGTGGACGCAAGTAGCAGCGGTGGTGGCGCCATCTCGTGATATTGAGTTCAAGGAAAACGCATGAAAACTGTTATGACAATGATCTACGTTGTGCTGCCAAACGTGTTGCGTAAAGGTGATGGTAGCAACATAATCAACATCTAGTAGCGTTTCTCTTGTTTGGTATCTGCGGGAGAACGTCATGTAACGCATGGCTTATTTATTATTATTTTTTGTGTGTGTGGTTGAAAAAATGACCATGAGATGTCGCCAGCAGTGCTGCTGGTGTCCGCCACGTCTCTAGTTTTCTGATATCTCACAAACTCCTGTGCGGATTCTCCGATTAAACTAAATCGAAGGAATTCACGCGTTTGTTAGTGCCTTTCGTGCGTGGCATATAAGAAAATGATCTGCGGTTGTATGTTTGTAGTTTCATTGTCCTAGTAAGTATTCTGAACAAATAGGAAAAGTAATTACTAAATTGACTTGAGTCATGGAGGGTAATTTTTCGGCACTGGCTCCTTCGATCGCAGCGTCGCAGGTCGCGAAGTTCACTGACGAACACATTATGAGAGCAACCGACGACAACGCCCGGGAAGCGCTAAACTTCCTGATTGTCCGCATCCAGCTCCTGCTCCGGGCCTTCCCAAGGAGCGACCAGGTGAGTTCCATGTTGAGGGGCACTTATGTTGGAGGCCAGTACTTAGGTTACGTAAAGGAACACTTAGAGTGATAAAATATTGTTTAAGAACTCCATATTCGTTAATTTCGTGGTGATAGGTTGATAATAGAAGAGAAAATGTTGGAAAGACTTCCATTCTATTCCTTTTTTTTTTTTTTAATTTCGCACCGAAACCGCACCTCCGGTGTGTCGTCACCGATTAAAAAATTATCTTCTCGTATTTGGGCCGTTGTATCGCAGTAGAAGTTCTGGAAACTAGGTCAAAGCTCAGTCTTTGGCTCCTTTAGAATGGCAATTTATTCAGCTTGACCGATAACAAATTACGTAGGCTTGAGCAGACGCCGTAAAAATTTATGACGTCACCGCCGGCTGGGACGGGTACGCGGCGCTGCCACCTGCCTCTCGTTCTTGCGTTTTTTTTTTTTTTCTCTAGCGTTTTTGTGTTTTTTTTTTATCTTCTTTGTTTGGTTATAGTGCTACTCTTCACGGTAAGGGGGCCGTTTTTTTTTTTTTTTTTTGGCTTTGCAGAAGGGTTATCTCAGTCAGCTGAAATATACGTTCTTTTATATACATAGCGTCCCTTTGAAGAAGCTCTTCTTTAGAGGCTTCTGTATAAATACACGAGGAAAAAAAACAACGTTTTACTCAGCATTCGTTGAAGAAAATTTGATTAGGTTTGTTACACTTAACAGAACAACCTAAAATCTCTTCACCGTTGCGAGCACATTCCTTTTTCTGTATGCCATCATTTATCTTTTACAGTGATGTGGGTGAAACTCGCGAATTAAGGAAAATACTGAACTCTGAAGCTTGCAGCATTGTATACCGTAGTGATTGAAATAAAAACTGAGAGGGAATCGGAGTTAAGGGAAGTAAACCTTTCTCTGAAATCCGCCCAAGTTAGTAAAGTTCTAACATTTATTTGTCGCAGTACATGCGCCGTCGTCGTTTTAATCGTTTTAACATACGCCACCTGAAATAGCCGTGAGCGCGCAAAAATGCGAAACACTTAGTGGCTGATGACTTCACAATCCGTGTTTCTCTCGCTAACGCTTGTCCACTGACTATGTAGAACCCGTCAGTTACCATGTCGTAGGCCGCCTTCGAACGGCCGGAGCAGGAATAATGCTGCAGTGATACGATTGTCTACAGCGTGGTTGTCGTCGTACTGCTGTTGTCACGCACACGCACGCTCGTCACCCAACCGCACAGCTACTCAATTTACAGGAACACGTTGTTCCACCTGGTATCTTTTTGCGGAACCCTCGAAATAGCTGTATGGCCATGTACTCGCTAAAGGCTTTGCGTAACAGTGATTCCCACAGTGCGTGGGATCTGCCCCCCCCCCCCCCCTCTTTTTTTTTAATGACGCATAGAGCTAGCACGTATGACACAGGATGGAGTTATCTCTCTGATGCGCTTCCTAATTAACGCTCCGTAGAAAAGGAGTGCATTTGTTTGGCAGTGTGGCCGTCTTTCGCGTTGCTTTCGGCTAAGGACGCTCGTGTTTCTAGCTGGCAGGATCGATGCTTTCCCGTCACGTACGTGCAGCTAACGAGCCGGCGAGCGCGGCGTTAGCTCTTCGCGAACGCGCGGAACGCCTTAACTATTCACAATTTACGAGAAGTGCCTCTCCCACCGTGAACATTAATTAACGGGTCGTGTGCTACGAAATCGGAGGCTTCCAAGTCAGAGCAAACGTCTAGTATTCTTCTTTTGCTTGAATAATCAGACTTAAAACCAAATGCGCAAGAATCATTACGCGGAATGAACCTAGTTGAACAGCGAGTTGCTGTCGACGTAGTTGCAAAGAAACGAACGGCAGGGTCGTTTTAAATATTAACGAAGATAATTGCACGCTGCTAACGGAAGTTGATAATGTGGTCCGTGTTCTCTGCATTTCGGTTTTCATAAATAGTCTGCGATTGGCCATCGCTGTGGTCACGTACAATAACCGCCGTGAGTGTCAGAGATCAATCGCCGTGGTTATTCGGCGTATTTTTCTGTCACTCAGCCGGCGCTCTCACCCTTTCCCCTGTTTCCCACGTTCTGTAGATTCAAGGGGCCACACCATGCACTTACGCACCGGCATTTCAGAATCACCTTTAACTTTATAGAGAGCGATTATGTCGACCCAGCGGGACAAGGAATAAATGTTTTTCTCTCTCTCTCTTTGTATCCCTCTACCACGCCGATCGCCCGTCGCGGGTCGCTGCTACCACCTTGCCCTGTCCTGTATTAACAATAGCATAAATTTAAGAATAGCCCGCAATGCACTACGCGTATCGGAAATCGCGATATATCTGCAACACGGTAGCGCCGAATCACGTGCACAGGTCATCAGTGCATATAAACACTCACTACCGAAAGATGAAACAAAAAAAAAGATTGTGCAATTCCTATGCACTGTAGGAATCGGTGTTATGCGAAGCATTTTGCAGCATTTTATGTAGCATGGTTCGGGGAACAAAGCAATGCCAAGTGGACCAACCTGTTTTTGTTTTGTAAATTCTGTAGTTTTGTGAGCGTACGTGTCTGTGACGACCGCTGTACGACGATGGCCACGTTGAAAACGATCTTGCGGCGGCAACGGCACGATTTCTACGCCGGGCCGTTCGGCGCGAGCTTGCGACATGGCAACAGTTGCTTTCCACACACGTAGTGGGCGAGCGTAAACGACAGAAACACCGATAATGACGTCATCAGCGACTATGCATTGTGCAGTCGTACGTGTGTAAGGTTATGTCATGCGGCGTATGTAAAACGACGACAACATTCGTACTCCGGCGAAGAAATGTTAGAGCATAATTAACCTGGTCGATCATGAAGGAGGTACAGCGTAGCACAATTTCTACGTAGCGTGCTGCGATGCAAGTACTCGGGAAAGTATTTTGAAAAGTACTGACTGGAAGTGGGCTGGTCCCGCAGTAAGTGCAGTCAAGCACGGCGCCTCCGAGCGAGACGTGTCACAGGGAAATTAGACGAAGTGGCGCGGGTGGCACGTGCCAAGGCGTGTCAACAGCTGGCTGGCCTTGGAACATGAGAATTGTATGTACGTGCGATGTTGGCCTAATTTTTAGAGCACTGGGCTGCTGGGCTCGACGACAGAGGTTTAGATGCCACCGTCGGTCACACATGATATACATTTCGTTAAAGCGAAGCAAGACGTACGGGAACCGATATACCTATTATACCTACCGCAAAGTGCCAAAAATGAGGCGAAGAATGTTTCGCGTTAAAATAACTTAGCACACGGGGGACGGGGGGGGGAGAGAGATAAAGCGCATCTGTGTAGCGATACTACTGTTAAGTCAGCGATTGTACGAAAATCGTAGAATCGAAATTCGTACATTCGAAATAAAACGAATGATTGGTGAACTTCACATGAGTGCGATGCAGTGGTATTCTGAACACTCCATCGCATTCTCCTTTGTATGCTTGCAGGAGTACGAAAGCATCGTCAGCGACAAAGGATCTAACGCCCGGATCAAGATGGCGTCGCAGCTGAGATTGTTGGAGCGCAAGATCTTGGCCGCCGTGCTCGAGACCCTCAACAACTGCGCAAAAGAGCGCACCCAGACTTAAAAGCTGATCTATACTTCGTCACGGAGCCCGCGGTGTAAACAACGCAACCGCGTCACACGCGTCAGCATATCGCTGCCATTCTGGCTTTACTGCAATACCACGTTCGCCACCTCACAGTTTTACAGCATGCACATTATAGCTAAGCCATAACAGGTGCATGAGCCGCCCGGATTATCCGGTACGTGCAAAGTTGCGTGCGTGTTTCCCGATATGCGAGGGCTAACGGTAGAGCGGTATACCGCTCCACGGTTAGCGGTAGAGTGTTCTGTGGTAAAGCGGCAGAGCTTGTAATCTTACTTGCCTTCCAATAGCAAAGTCCCTATAGGTGCATGCGCAGAGTGTATGAGCCGCCACGTGCAACTTTACGCGCTACCTTGCCGAGGCCGCAGCGCTTACTGTAGGCCGGTATACCGCCCTAAAGTTAGCGGTAGAGCATTCTATAGCAGAGCGGTATACTATACAAGCGCTGAAGCGGTATGCCACTGATAAGTGCCGGTGTTCCATTGAAAGTATAGACGGGTGTACCGCTCTACCGTTAGCGATACCGTCTCGCCAACCTATAGCACCTAAATGTGCGCGTGCTTAAGCCGTACGTCGCAAGCATATATCTGTTGCGGATTATCTATTGCGCGCGTACTGAGGGTCACAGGCGCGGTGGCGATGGTATAGCACTAAGGGTAGAGGGGTAGAAGTGGGCTAAATCTCTCAAATATGGGCGCTGATGTGCCGTTAAACAGCGTCTGATTCGGCAACCTTGCGGCGTGGCGCTCATGAGCTTATACGTGCGGACGTGTCGAAGTGGATTTTGGAGCCCACCGGAGGCGTCTCCCTGCCGTGCCTAAGAAAAAAAAACGAAAAAAAATTGTGTGCAAATGACAATGAGAGCTCTTATTTATTTACTGAGTAAAAGAAGTCACAATGCAGTGTTGGTGTTGTGATCTTCATTGGCAGAGTGCCCACCATCGTTTGCTATGGCGGTCTGACGTTTAGTGCATGGCTGCTGGGGAAGCTAGGGAAAGTTTGGGGGAATGGGGAGGGGGTAGTGTATCGTAGTGGTGAGAGAGTTCTGGGAGGGGTGTAAGGCAAGAGTGATGGTATTCCGGGTATCCGTGCATCTCGAATAAGCACCGTAGGTCAATAGTAATCCTTTTCACTTTGACATGTCTCATAGCCTCCATTTTGTTCTGAGGCGTTAAATTTCATCATTCGCTTTTAGAAAAGGACGTAGTAGTTACTAACTTTATGGTAATAAATGTTTCTCACAATATATACTACCTAGGTAGTAAATGCAGGTACCGTACTTTCCGGTGTATAAGACGCGGTCTTTTTTCTCAATTTTTCGTCGGTGCGTCTTATAGAACGACTTATGTACGTCCCCCCCCCCCCCCCCCCCCCTCCCGGGGAAGACTGCCGTCAAAATCGGATTCGTATGTTATGGTCACGCGTAGCGCGCTGGTTGACGTAATTGCTACGTCTTCTGTGCGCGCTATCGAGGTGCCGGGTTCTTCTCGTGATCGAGTTCCCGAGTGCCGTGCGAGGACGGAGCAGCAACGCAAGCGGCGGCAGGCCACCCGCATCTGCATTCATCGCATCTGCAGATCGCTGTCAAGATACGGTGCGCGCCGCTGCGCAAACTACGCAGTTGCTACCAGAGTACAAACCGCCCCCCCCTCTCCCTCCCGCGCTGCCTTCCCGCTTTCCTCCCTTGTGCGCGCTTCGGCTCACCGTCGGACGCTTTCACTCGCACATATAGCGTATGGCGCGCGGGGACGACGTTATCGCCCTTTATCGCCCTTGGACTTTATACGGAACATCGCGACAACCACGGCAGCAGATATGCGCCTGGAGTGAAAATATATGGCACCCATAAGCTTGCGCGTGACCAGCGTTCGCAGAAAGAAACGTCACAATTTTTTTAATCGCTTACCGAACGAAGAGGTGCGTCTTATGCACCGGTGCGACTTATATACGTTTTTTTTTTTTTTCGGAAAAGCTGCCGGTTTGAGGGGGGTGCGTCTTATACAAAGGTGCGACTTATAGACCGGGAAATACGGTAGTAATGGTAGCAACATTACCAACTAAGAAACGTAGTGGGCTTTATTAATGAGGCTGAAAACGGTAATGACCCGCCATGGTGGCGAAGTAGGTTCGACGTTGGCGCTGCTTAGCCCTGGGCTCGGGATAATATCCCGGCCGTGAAGCGGGAAATGCAAAAACGCCCGTGACCGTGCATTGGGTGCACGTTAAAGAACCTCAGATGGTCAAAATTAATCCGGAGTCCCCCACTACAGGCGTGCCTCACGATTATATCTCGGTTTTGTTACGTAAAACTGCAGAGTTTAATTCAAGGAAACTCATGAACGGTAAACAACAGCAGCACACGTACGGAACAACAAATGTACGAGTATGTATATCTATACCATGGGGAAGCACAGCTAGTACTGGTGAGCACCTATGAGTAATCCTATGAATCCTATTACTATGAATGAGTATCCAAGTACTGACAAATTTCGATAGCGTATCTGCAAATACGTGCACGACGACGTAGCACATAACTGTTAATCCAACCTAATGAAAGAAGCTATAGCTTATCTATATTTTACATAAAATTGTCACATAAGGCACTCTAAGACAACGGCCAAGATTAATAGTAGAGTTACTAACTTTCCCTCTAATCACTTTCATGGATCACGTATGTCGTTAAATAGGTACTTTTGCGTTGTTTGGCCAGAACTGGCGCTGGTGCCATGAAAATCCCTTAATCATCAGGTAGTAAAAGTTACCGATGGTGGTATAAGAACTTCCGCGGTTACTAACTTTTTGCTACCTTTTTAAGAGTGTTCAACCAATCACTGCGCTATAGCGTGGCCTTGGAAAAACGCGGCGTACGGTACAGGAAGTCGCGTGAGCTCACCTCGCGCAGAGACGCGCTCGTGCCACGGCGCTCGTGTTCGTCGTCGTCTTCCACAGCTGGGTCCGATGGCGCTTATCATGCCAAAAAAGAAAAAGGCAAGGTTATTTAAGATATATTTAATTCAGGCACTAGAACCCACTATCTTAGGTGGGAGTGGAACCCTCCACCTTTGGTGGGAGTTGAACGCCACCTTTGGTGTTAATTAGGGCGAAGTTAAGACAGTTAATTTAGATGGCGTCAATTAAGACACTCGAACCCGCGACCTTTGGTCGAAAAAAAAACAAGTAATAAGAAGTAACAACGCATTCGAATGGGAATGTCAAGTAATTTGATAAATGTCTCTTGACCTGTACTGTCACACAACGCTTTTAACTGTTATATTCTATGCATAAATATTTAGATTTCAGGTCAGCTGGATTGTGGATTGCATGGCAAACCTAAATATATAAGAACGCTTAACCGGCGCTATTGAATGGAACAAGACTACACACACGAGCGCTGTTTCGGTCGTTTTGTCCTGTCCCGTTCAATAGTGCTGTTTCTTAGCCCAAGTGTGTACGAACCGGTCCAATCCAGCACACCCTCTAACCACGGCTTGTGGACCACATGTGCTTCATATTATAGCTTCACAATGATGGCAGATGAGGCATAACTGCGGTGCTGTGAGTATACACGTCATTATATTTTCGCGCCATCTGGTGCACCGGCAATGTTTTGGAGTGCGTGGCTGTACTGTATTTTGAATATATTTCTTCCAAAGCGCTTGGAATATTTCTATACGTTCTGCGAGGCGGAGAAGACAAACGAGAAAAAAAAATCGCAGCATTTTATATGTTGCTTAGAAATGTTAATGTGCATGGGGCGTTAGGTTTTCGCAAGCGGTAATTATATATACGTGAATGTACGCGTGCCTGTCATATCCCGTATTTCTTTTCTTTTTGCCCGGTGTAGTCACAACTGATAATAAGAAAAGTAAAAACTGAACGCCAGGATCGACATATATATATATATATATATATATATATATATATATAATAGATAGATAGATAGATAGATATCTACCACATAACCGGCTTCCCGAACGTCAGATGCACTGCTTTACACTTTGGCCCTCCCAATGCTAACGCAATGTTTATCCAGGGCAGATTGAATTTCCTCCGTTGCTTAAGTTTGTTGCTGCAGAAACGCACGGCGGTGACCGGGAGACTCCGGTTAAAGTAAGCCCTTCCTTAATACCCATGGTTACGACCTCTGTAACCTGTTTCTAACCCTCGATAACCTGTTTGTAATCCTCGCTTATGTCGATTTCTGGCGCAACAGCGTCGCTCTTATCTCTGTAGATAAGTCCGGCTTTCATCGGTACCTGCGTATCTGTAGCGGGCCCTTTAAGTTTCGGCGTACCATGGACCAAATCCTGATCGTTTCGCAATGGGAAACGACGAGCTGCCGCGTTTTCCAGGCTATAGCGGGCACCCGCTCGCGCGTTTTTTTTTTTTTTTTTTTCTACGAATGACGAGCTGGCTACAGGTATATTGGTACTAGTGCCTGCAACAGGTACGTGTGCAATCTTGCTGCTGTTAACTTCTCCAAACGGAAACTTTATGACGTCGAAAGTATATTCCCAGGTTTTCCGCGGTATCGTTCGGTATCGCACGAGTCTTTTTTAGATTTATACAAATGTTTCGAAATCGCCTGTGGCACATAGCACAATTCTTATCATTGAAAAAAAAATTGCTCGAAGAGGGGCGATTACTTCGATCCGCAATAAATCTTTATGCATAATTGAATAACTCGCAATTGAAATTTTTACTAATTACTTTGTTGCACATAGTGTAATTTACCTATTTTAATCGATCAGTTTGCATGGCATGTTGATGTCGAATGAATTATAAGGATGACACTGGTTTCGAGGTATACGCTGTCAAATTTGCGGTAAATATGCACCGTTGTTACGCTTACCTTTTTTAAAGCCAAGCTTTATACGTCTGGGCGAAATCGTATACGGCTAGACGAAATCGCCTGCGTACAGAAAACTATCATCATCAGCATTGGCTCGAGCGTCGTCGTCGTCTTCCACAGCTGGCTGCGTTGCCGCTCATCATTCTAGTGTAGAATTTCACTTCTCTTCTGCCGTCGTAATGGGGAGGCCGCTTTTACGGCGGTATGAGCCATTGCTTAAGGGGGTATGAGCTATTCATTGTCTTAGTAATGGACAGATTTAATTTTGAAGCAATTCAATTTCGAAGAATTGCAAGCGCCAATGGTAGCCGGAGGCTGCTAACCACGCCGCCGAGCAAACTCGAGACATCGAACGCAAGTGACAACGGCGAACTGCGGGCATGCCGTCAGTGACGTCGTTCTCTCCCATGTTATCAGGGTGCGTGTCGTCTGGACTCCTGGACACGCCTCTCTCCACGGTAATGAACGCGCTAATGTGGTCGCCCGAGGTCTGACTGGCCGGGCACCATCGAGCTGTCCAACCCAGGTGACGCACCGACAGAGTCCCTACACTATACCGCGACGCTCCAGTACTACCGACAGGGCGGCGGCCATAACTATCCCCCTCCTCATCCGCTGGCAGATGCCGGCTGCGCAACGGGCAGACCAATTCATTTCCGTGTCTCCAGATGCTACATCTCTTTCATCCCACCCTACACCCTTCCTACTGCACGTACTGTGGGGTCAAAACAACGGTGTACCACTCTACTTGGGAATGCCCTAACCCTTCGGGTGTTCCTCCTATACCCAACCCTACCCTTTCCTCTTGGGAGTCTGCGCTGCTCAGCTCAAGCCGGCAGGAACAGCAACGCCTGATCCAGCGGGCTCGCGAAGTCGCGCATCCCAATGGAG
This sequence comes from Dermacentor silvarum, assembly GCF_013339745.2. NCBI lineage: Eukaryota > Metazoa > Arthropoda > Arachnida > Ixodida > Ixodidae > Dermacentor > Dermacentor silvarum. Next base: position 115,591,176 of record NC_051162.1, read on the forward strand.
CCCTGGACTGAGGGCCCCACTCATTGAGGAGGAATTTCCGACTTGTTTTCCAAATAAAGTTTACTCTTTGTCTCTCTCTCCGTTGCAGCCTAAATACTTTAATGAATCCTTCGGGATTAACCCAGTGATAAACACCGCAAGTTTCAGCTTAACCGTCGTCACGAAGTGGACGGGCTGACAATTTTTTTTTTTTTTTTTGCAGAACGCTGCGTAATGCATTGAAGCACGAAAAGAAAGGGAACGTCGATGTATTTCGTCACACACTTTGGAAACGAATATCGAGAAACTGGTGTCACGCTGAGAATTCGCTCCAAGTGGTTACGCCTTACGAACGCACCGGCTAAAGTTCTTAAAAGTGGCTGCGGCGTCGCGCTGCTCAGCTCGATGTCGCGGGAGCGAATCCCGGCCGCGGCGGCCGCATTTCGATGGGCTTCTGTGCATTCTGCGTTTACTCGGAGAACTCTAGCTAAGTTTTCGTGGTGTTCACCAGAAGAGTGATGTCACGGTTATTTGTACGAATTGCGATGTGCTTCGAAATTCGGTATATGCAATAATGCTTGGCAAATACAAGTTTTGGTATAGAGTAGGCAATAAACTATTTATGTTGTGAACAAAAGAAAACGACTGTTTTTCAATATGATGGACCTGTGATGTACGTGGAACGCCAATAACTATATTTCAATCGTTAAGGGTTCAAGCCATGTTATTCGCATGTTAGTATATTCAACCCGCGCACTATCCAACCTGCTTACGTATGCTATAATTACAATGCGGAACGGCTAACTGCAATAGTTCATGTCAAACAGTTATTTTTGCTACCGACGGTGTGATTCCATGAACGTTGATAGTGGAACTGATAATTTGCAGTCATGTTGTATTAGGTGTATGGGCATTGTCAAAAGAATCAGAACCCTAGAATAGACTGAGTTGTGTTAGGGATTTGTGTTTATAAAAAATAGTGCTGCGATTTAAAGAGCCAAATTAATGGAGCACATTTCAGGTAGTATTGCAGTTAATACTGCAAGCACGTCCATTTCCGTGTTGATTTACTGAAAGTATTAAGTGAACCTCAACTGTCGTTATCAGATTAGCGCATTAACCAAAACTAAAAGACATTACTGTGCACCTGAAGAACGTACATAAATTTAAAACAGCATTAATAAATTTAAGATTTCTGTATTATACATAGTTATTCAATGCGAATGATTTAGAAATTGGCGATGATAATACATTAACAGATTCCTTTGGATTGTGCACAAGTACCTGTGCGATATGAAATTTATTGTTTGCTTTATCGTGGCTTATAATTTTAAAGTTAAATGAACAAATAATCTGCTGTCTGAATTTCTGGCTTAAATTGGTACTACCTATAGCGGAGTCGCTTTTAACATCATCAGAAAAGGAATTCCAAAACACTGAGAGCATTCCAAAACGTCTCTGCCACATTCCAAACGCTAAAAGTGCGTTTACCTAACGGCAGGCATTGTGCGGCTTGTAGAACGGATAATTCGGTATAAGATCATATTGTACTGGGCGGATCGAAGTGTGATTTAGGCCCCTAGGGCTTTTCGTTCGGGCAACGCCTTCAATGGAGGAAATATGGTTTTCTTTGAAGTATTCTTCTTCTAAGCCTGACGATATCTTTTTCACCCAGGCCGGCAGGGTGGCATCTTGCGAGAAATTTCGTTTGTTCCCCACCTCCAATTATATCACTTTGAACTGGGTCGGCGGACGTCTAGGAATTTCGAAAACTTTCGTTCGAGGTAGGATTTGTGCAAGTGATTGAGCATTAATTCGCACCTGTGGCTGGGATATTCGAATGTGTTTCTCCAGTGGCTGTACCGCCAACAGTTATGTTTATGAGTAGCGCTGTGTAGAGTTTTACGTAGGCTGTCGAATTTCCTAATTCCTTCGCACCCGCGTTTCGCAATTTATTTCGGAGAGCGCCAACATGTTTTATATATTTTTAATTTCGTTCGATATCAGCTTGCATATTATTTTTCAGTCTTCAAGAAAAGTACTATTTCTGCAAACTATTTTTACTCAAAATGCGTGGCCCTTAGTATTCTTATATAAACGAAGAATTGTATTTTGCCTTCAGTATATTATTTAAATCGGCATTCTTTCAAGACTCCATTTTAGTTATACATGCATATTGCGTAAGAGGTTGTTTCTGAATGAGAAATTAAGGTCGTATTTCAATTGTGAAAGCTTGCTCGTGAGTGTGACGTCACACGGTATGAAATTATTTTATCTTACTCGGGGCCGTTGTGGTTCTTTCTCTCTCTCTCTCTTTTTTAAATTGAGCACGATGCTGTAGCTACTACTCAGTGGGCTCTTTACTCCTCTATGACATGTCATCAGGCGCTAAAGACTTTCACACGAAGTAGCTAAGAGTCTGAAGTAGTCTTTTAGTGAGGAAGAATGTGTTGATCTATGTGGTGAAAAAAAAAAAACCACACACACACACACAGATAGTAGAAGAAGTAAAAAGAAAGTGATGCAGAGAGCTACACGATACTATATATACATGCACATATTAATATAAATATCTTCGTATTATCCCCTAGCTAAATCTATCTAATATGAATTGATATAATTTTTTAGATACTTGATTTGCCTATCCAATACGAGACATACCTTGCGCGTTTTTGTTTCAATCGAAAATGATTTTTATGGTCTGCTAGTCTTGTGACACTGCTTTTGGGTATGTTCATGTGGATTTCTGGAAGAGCCGGATGTTTGCTCGTGAGAAATCACAATATCCAGGTAGTTTACTACTAAGTGTTGTTATAATTAACCATTTATTCATATTTATGGCACATGCTGAAACTGTGAAACCGCAAACGACTACTAATGATGTCAATACTGCTTAGCCAAAAATTATGGAGCTACAGCTCCAATTTCTAGATAAGCACTTCTATATTGGGCCACGAAATAATTGTTTTCAAGAATTTCAAAAATTAAATATTTCAATGTAGAAAATACAGGTAGTGCATTATGCAGGCGAGGGTCGCAATATGAAAGATCGCTCAGGCACCCTCAGCAGCAGTTGCAAAGAAATAAAGCATTATAAGCAGCAGAATATTGAAAACTGAACAACGAACTGAATTCAGCATATAATACCGTAAGTGGTAATTTTCAAGATGAAAACCAAACAACAAAAACTTCACAAATAATTGTTGAATTACTACACCTAATACATATACATTTCAATACAAACAAATGGGACAATTTATTACGAAAGAAACTTTTTAAAGGACGATTTTAAAATAATGCGAATGGGGATGATTTTAATGAATGGGGTAAATTGTTCCATCGTTCTATTTCTATTGTTATAACGTAAAAGACGCGAAACGATATGAAGAGACGATAATACAGGAAAAAAGCGTCGTCATATGGTCTTAAGTATCACATGGAATCTTTTTCTCAAAAAAGAGCATTTCTTCGTATTGTTTGGCGTCTTCCATCGTAAAAAGTGTGAACCTACTATGCCAGCAACAAGTGGGGATAGGCTGCGAACTAGCTTTCCTAAAATTTCCCTATAGAAGTCTGGGACTGACCTTAGCTGGAACGCCAATGCATTGTTGAGTAGATTTTTTGGGATAGATATTTCGAAAATGATGCCTGTTTTAGACTCCTTGTCTAGCATAGATATTGCTTCACTACTGGCCAGCTTCAGTTTCGCTAGTACAGCATGTCAGCTAAAATTAATAATTTAAAAAAAGACTGCTGATGATGGCACATTTTAAAATAATCTATCGTGACGTTGCAATCTTTCTTGCTGGTGATTTGCGCCTCGCATTAATCCACCTAAAACACTGAAACGCCGCCATACAGGGGATTTAAAAATGTCCTTAATTTAAAAGAAAATTAGGTAACACACCTTTAGTATGTTTGGCAAGATAAGACAGCATTTTTTATTTGAAAGCTGGCTTCTTGCGCTATCCAAAATTTACCAACAGCATGACATGTCTACGTATGCCCCCTTTCACGAAAAGAGGAACCTACGGTGACACGTAAACCGGCTAAATCACCACGGCGCTGCCACCTTACCCTCTCTCCCCTTTAGAAGAACCCTACCTGTATATACTGTGCCGAGGTGAGCATATGTCGCCTTGAAGTAGACGAGTCCACTTGTCGAAACGTTGGCTCCAGCTCTCACCTTGTTCTCCTGTTGCTCACCGTCTTGAATTTCCGTCTCCCGCATTCCCCGTGTTTTCCCACGAAATGAAACATTTTATTAACGAAAAGCTGGTCATCGATTTTTTACACGTCCATGTTAACACACATTATCATCTGTATGCGCAACATGTCGGTCTCCATCCGAGACCTGTGTGATCTTCGATCATAACTCAGCTGGGAGAAAGTTCACTCGATATCACAGCTTCCAGTACATACGCGTAGGCACAACAATATCAGTGCAGCATTTGCCAGCTGTGTCTAGTTCGACAGCTGTCTTAGTGGGGCTTACTTCCAGCAAGTGCTGGTTCAACTCGCTGTGAAGAAAATCGGCGTCGTCGGTCACGTAAATGTAGAGAGGTCATCAGCCATGATGACTGGCTCAGCAGACGCTTCTGGAATGGATCCGGGACGGCTCCCAATTTCCATAACATTAGCTGGTTTTCGTCTTTGTCTGAGACAATCCGTTTAACAGTGCAGTACCATTTTGTGGAGAGTTTCGTGCAAAACTACTCGGAACATGTTTTCACTAACCTGGCGCTGCTCTTGGGTAACATGGACAAAGCAGCTCTTGCCTGATCGCTTTTACCGATCGTCGTTGACAGCTGTGGTTGAGAGCCGTGTAGCGTCCACAGGGCTGCACACAGCTTGTGAAATGAAGTCTATTGGCCATTGGAGTTCACTTAAGCCAACAAGATTTGACTTCGTTGTCTCGAGGCAGAGCAGCTAGCGCGTGCACTCCGCAAACACCGTGCTGCTTAAAAAAAGAAAAAGGTTGGTATGTGGTTTTGGAATTCGGGGAGAGATCGGGTTTAACCCGATTCTCCTGAAGCATGTTCGGAGGGTCAAAATCGGGTAAAATCAGGTTTTACCGGAAAACGAGCAATCCTAAATATAAACCGTGTACCTATATAATGCTTGATGAACTTAGGAAATTTGCAGCTGCAAGTTGTAATCAGCTAGCGCAAGGCAGGGGTAAATGAAGATTGCAGGGAAGGGGCCTTCGTCCTGCAGAGGACATAAATATAGGGTGATGATGATGATGATCTATATAATGAAGATACAAAATATTGCACGCGAAATGAAAAGACGTATACAGCTGCGCTCAACTTTCGCATTAGGGAGCATCGTAATCGTCGGTGAATTTTTTTATTGTGTTCCTACACGCCATCATTCCTTACCTCTTCTACGCTTCTGCCTTCTTTCATAGAGATCCTCTGCGGAAACCGAGTGGATATGCCGGTACAATGCTAAGCTCGAGGTTGGGGGTTCCATCCTACCTCGGCGGTCGCATAACGCGCGGTTTGCAGTGAACTTAGGTTGTGTACTTAGGTGTAGGTGCACGTTAAAGAAACACAGGTGGTCAAAATTTGTCCTCAGTCTCCAAGTGCGGCTTGCTTCATAATCAGACGGTAGTTCTCGATCATAAAATGCCACATTTTTCATATATTTTTAATTACACAGCGTTGTCTAGCCGGACATTTATTTGGGCTAACTTCTACGCTCTCCATCTTCTCTCTCTCTTTCTCTTTAAACAGCTCGCTGAGCTCTTTTGAATGGCCGGAAAGACTTCATTTTTCTGCTATCTTTTCTCCCTGCTTTCCTCTAGTACATTTGGCTTTTTAGATAACAGGTCTTTTTAGTTAACATTTGGCGCCGATAACAGGTCTGATGCACTTGCGACATTGTTCACTCACAGAACCCACCGCTCAAGTGAGCATCAATTAAAGAAATATAAGAAACAGGAGGAAGAAAAAAGAAGACGGACGTCATACTTCCTTTTGTTCCTCTTCCCACACGACAGTCTCTTTTGTTTCGGCGTTTTTGTTCCCGACAGAGGGACAAAAGGGATACCAAATGAAGCAAAACAAAAGCAAGAGCAGTTGATTACACGCCCACCACTTCGGTCACTCTGCTTTGTGGATGCACCTAATCTTTCCGAGAGGATAGTCTCAGAAGCCACATTCAGAACAGCGTCACCAAGGCGGTAATCAGTGGAGGTCGGTGCGCGCCGAGATCCATTTCCCCAATTACTATGCCGCCATGATCATGAGGATCTCTCCGGGATATGTAACCCGGCAGGGTTCCTGACTGACTGGAGGGAAAGGGCAGCTCGCTCATTCTGTCCCAATTCGGCGTCGGAAAGTTCCGTTCTTGTCGGAGAGGCTCTTAAGAGTAGGTTACAGTGCTGTTGAGTACGCTACGTATTTTGCGTACTCTGCCTTACATTACCTAGGCGAAATATACGTTCATGGCGCATGCTTTGTCTAACTGTAAACTTCCGTTTAAACTCCAGGTGGATATGTCACAATAAAGAAAATAAGTAGTAACAACTGAGCACATGTCAACAATGGCCTTCACCTGACTGCCACTTCTACACTACCTTCGTACCTGACAGTGCGCTGATTTGAGACGTTCAACCTCATAAGTAAATGATTTATTGTTAATTATTTGCAGTTCAAAGGTGTGTTAGTGCAAAGGAAGCTCATTGAGGACAGTACTCTAAATTTCTTGGTCAACCTAGGCCTTTCTGTCAATATACGCGAAAGCTGTGGCAGAAGCGATGAATTTTGATAATGCTGCCTCTGACAAAGCGCTCGAATCTCTTTGCCGGGTTGTTAAACTGTGCAACAGTTTCAATTTAAATTGAGAAAAAGACGTAACCTATTGACTCGGCCGTTCATTTATCTCCGTATAATGGAAAGCCCGACCATTCTTTTTTCAGGGCTAAGTGACATGATATTGATCGCCGCTTTCAGTGAAGCAACGGAGATGCACTTATCTCTGTACGGTTTAGCCTTTCTGAAGAATGGTCGAGACGGGTGTGTGATTCGAGATCTTCCGCACGTTACGTCACGAATTGATTTTCACGCGCTGTTTCGTGAGGCAGTTTTGTGTGCGAAGCGCTCGTTGTAAAAACCACCTTTGTTGTCGCGGACTGGAGCTTTTGTCCTTAGTACAATCATGCAGGCTTAAATCCTGTACATCCATCATCACAAAGTTTCGACATGGACATGGCACTTTCACTAACGTCAATGGCTTTACAAGAATCCGTGGTTTCGCAAGACTTTGGCCCTGAATGTGTATACAAAAAGCTAAGGTCATCAGCCTATGGTCAAGAGACCTCTTGAAAGTGAATATAGGAGGGGAGGACCGGGGGGGGGGGGGGGGGGGTCATCAATCTTGTTAGGACGCGTTATCCGGTCAGCGCAGTCACGCGACTTGTTAGGTGTTGCGAAATTTATGCGCGGCAATGAGTGAGCCTGTCGTCAATGTTGAGGTTGCATTTCAAGAGCACAGCGTTGTGTTGCTCTAATCTGTTTTGTTAGTTGTCTTTAATTAATATGTTGGCTTTGACTAGTTGATAACTCACTGAGTATTAGGGAGTCGCTAGCACTGCAATGTCTAGACGTCAGACGCAAACTGTCTCGACTCTGCTTATTTCATAAATTATGTTACTGCTTCCCGAACTTGCATGGCTCCTTACTACTACCTCCCGCCCGCTATTCACGCCGCCTATTCAACTCTATGAGCATCCAACGACTTTTTGGTAGAACCACCGCATTTAACAAATTATTTCTTCCTGTAGCCATAGAGGAATGGAACAACTTACCCGAATTGATCGTTACAGAGCGTGACCCGCTAAAATTCAAACAACTAATAACAAACCATTTTCGCTCATAATCTCGTTAATACTCCGCCCTCGCATTTGCACCCTTTTGTATATGTGTATGTGACTTCTATGTATGTTTATAATTATTGTTACTTCAAAGTTTATTTGTCAATACAGGATATACATACAAAAATTCTGACCTGCCTAAGCATGTTGTGCTTGTTGGCTGGTCAGGCAGCAGGTGGAGAATCTTCTAAAGAAATAACTTCATATACATGCATTTCATGTTATACACGACATTGCCAATAAATTTGACAGCGCAAAATAACACATACAAAACAAGTAAAGCTATACGCAAGGCAATAAATTTACGCACCAATGTCTTAAACTAGTCATCATCTTTCTCTTGTTGCTTGCAAGACATAGATCATCAGGAATTTCATTAAACATAGCTGGTACATAGTAATTGCGCATCTTTTTACCATAATTACCATAGACCCGTGGTTTATCAAAGCGTTCTGTTTTCCTCAATGTAACATCTTTTTTCACAGGAGTTTTATATTCATTTGAATAACAATACCGCGTCAACACAACAAAATAAAACAGCTCACGAATCTGTAGGATACCTAACTCATCGTATTTCTCTTTCATGTCAACTGAGTGTAATTTGGTACCGTAAGATGTGCTGTTCACAATTCGTTTTAGTATGACATTTAATGCTTGCTTCTTATATTCGGAACAGTTGCCATATAATGTAATACCGTATTTTAAAACAGGTTCGACTAATGCTGTGTAGATTACTCGTCTAAGGTGAAGCGGAGATTTCCCCCGAAGGTGATACAACATAGCCGCGATGGCCGTAATCTTTCTAGAAAGGTAAACGATGTGTTCATTCCAAGTGAGATGTTGGTCGAAGTAAATACCCAGATACTGAACTGTTCGCTCTATTTGCATGGCTTCGCAATCACATGGGTAACAACGGGATGAGTGTAAGTACAGTGGTTGGGTTAAAGCAACAGTTTTATGGGGGTTAAAACAAGTCAGTTTTGTTTTGTGAAGGTTTAAAAAAATAAAATTTTGCGAGAACCAGTCAATTACTTCCGTTATATCTGCCTGAAACGTTTTAACGCCAGCACAATAGTCAGTGATTTCCAGTGCGAGCGCTGTATCGTCAGCATATTGAAAGATTTTTGACTTAATCTGCAATAAACCCAAATCAGACACATAAATGTTAAAAAGCAGTGGGCCGAGTGTACTTCCTTGAGGTACACCGAATGTAACATTCTTCAAATTTCCGTATGTATTATCAAGCTTTACACACTGCAACCTGTTTGTAAAATAACTGACAAAAAACTTTTTGAAATGACCGCGGAAACCAAGTGAGCTTAATTTTTGAGTAATAACGCATGGTCTATCGTGTCAAATGCCTTCGTTAAATACAGGAATAGCGCTAACACAACACGGTTATTTTCTATTGCATTGTAAACATAATCAGAAAATTCTTCAAGTAGTGTTGTCGTATTTCTATTCTTTGTAAAGCCAATTTGCGCATCATTGTCCAAAGAGTATTTTTCACAGAATGATTGCATAACGTATGCAACATGCTTTTCCATAATATGTGCTATCGATGACAGTATTGCAATGGGCCTATAATTTATTAAGTCGCCTTTCTTGCCGTGTTTATACACAGGCCTGACAACAGATATTTTAAGTTCGTCAGGTATGTCACCAGTTTCAAATATACCGTTCAGTATGTTCAGAAGAACATCTTTTAAAACGCCAAAGTTCCTGTGCAAATCTCTGAGACGAATGCCATCATATCCTGGTGGCTTGAACTGTTTCATTCTGCAAATAATGCTCCACAGATCATCCGCTGATATGAGGGGCAGATACGCTGTATGCGCACATGCTCGTTTCGGTTGATGTGATACAGGATTACTGACTGTTACGCTTCGCAATTTTTCTGTTGTATTTAAGAACACATCGTTAAATTTATCACAGAGCACCTTCACGGTTTCCTTTGGAAAATTCTTCTTTACTGTTTCATCAATGGAAGCCTTTTTCTGCCTAGCATTTAGTTGATAAGTATGTTGCTTTTCGACCGTTCTGCGTACATACATTTTCTGTGATATCACTCCCACGCAAATTATCATTTCGCTTTACGCTCATCCTGCTTTCTGATTTTTTTTTTTTTTTTTATTGCTGTACCCGGACCCCCTTTATCGCGTCTTTCATCGCCCGCTACGCTCCGCGTTCGCTGGCCGCAGGAGCGGGCGCCTAAGAGCTTTCCAGAAGCGAAAGTCCCCTGATGGCCTAACTCGCGCGTGCGCGCGAACGTTAGGGCAAACGCGAGAAAGAAGCTCTCGTCAGAAACCACCTGCCGCCACTCTGCAGCAAAACGAAACAAAAAAATCGTCGCTGTGCGAGGCGCCCGTTTGGCGGCTGCGGTGGAAGGTGTTCATAACTGCATTGCCTCTAAGATCGGACGTCGCGCTCTGTACCATGCGCCCCTTCTAGTCTCGGAGGCTTTGTCAATACAGGTCGCAGCGAATTATATTTGGTGTACCGAGTCGGGTACAGGAATGCTTGCCTAAACAGTCCTCTGAGCCATGTTCGTTGATTGTTCTACGCGAATCGGTGTGTATTGTAGTCGCGATAGCAGAATGCCAAACGATTACGAAGATGTTCACCGTATGCACCATGCATACAGACAAATGAAGAATGTATATAATTATTTGTATTCACTACAATCAATAAATATTTGATAGGTTTTATGATTGATTGATCGATGTCTTTCCTTCGCTGTAATTTCTCGACGCATTTGCAACCAGTACTTTTACTTCCCATTTGCGTGCACTTCTTACGTATATGAACCCGACTCAGTTCTACCCGCCGGGGTGGCTCAGTCAGCTAAGGCGTTGCGCTGCTGAGCACGAGATCGCGGGATCGAATCCCGGCCGCGGCGGCCGCATTTCGATGGAGGCGAAGTGCATGTGCTTGCGTTGTAGTGCACGTTAAAGAACCCCAGGTGGTCAAAATTAATCCGGAGCCCTCCACTACGGCGTGCCTCGTAATCAGAACTGGTTTTGGCACGTAAAACCCCGGAAAGAAGAAGAAGACTCAGTTCTTTTTCAACCACAACATTTGCTTTTTAACAAATATTCCTCTATATTTCACGTTTCAACTCTGATTCCTATTTTCTTTTATGTCCAGTTTTCTGTTAAAACTAAGCACACCGGATTAACAACGCTGCCTAAGCGATATTTTACGTTTTCGTCATCCCAGCTTCTTTGGCCTAACCGAGGCACAACACATCGCCCACCTTCTCACTAAGACAAACATCCCCCCCTCCCCCCCCCCCCTCTCTCACACACACATTTTGTTCATGTCACGCCACCTCCTGTTTCGGTGACGTGAGCACTCGCAATTTTCGCATTCGAACTTGCCGTGCGCTTCACGCGAATGCTCAACGGGTCATATCAATTTTGGTTTAATGAAATAATTGTGGCGCTCCTGAGGAATTGAGGTTTTGTGCCGTAAGTGTGAAGCCGACAGCTAAAAATTAAAAGCGGGATGCGATACGTGTGCGTCAGTACTATTTTTTACTCAACATGGACATCAACGTATATATATATATGATGCGAGGTATTCGCCTCGTACTACCGTACGATTTCCGAGAAAAAGTTACACGGCACACCGACTCGAAGGGAGTGCGTTGTGTGAACAGAACGACGTGCCTGAATCTAGTGATGCTTTCATCCAGATTCCGGCTCCAAGAGCGTTTGCGAATGCGAGAATTTTACCGTATATATATAGTCCGTAAACACTTTCGCACCGACTGTGCATCGAAATAGACAGGGATGAAAGATGCGTTCATCAATCCGAGTACTCAGTTTGCTTCGAGGGCGTTTCTAGGCGTATGTTAAGCTTAGTGGTGGCACTGTTCGCACCTAGGGCTTTCTGTTCTTGTTACGCCGAATCACAAAATGTATCGCGGTCCAATGCGCAAGCTTCCGAGAGAGACTCGCGAAATAAGAAACTCAACAAATCCAACGTTGCCAGTCCTTTCACTTGCTCCGGAAGAAACCTCCTTTCTCTTGCACGCGCACCGCACTAACACGCGCACATGCGCATGAACAAACGCACACAGCACCATCTATATGCCTGCCTACGTACTATTCTGTTTAAAGATTTCTTGTGGTTTTCATTTTATTTCGACGGCAATTATATGGACACTCCAAGCGGATTTCTGCCGCCGGCGTCGCGTCGTCACCGCCGTCGTTAGGGAGCCTACATTCAAGCGGTGTTTTAGGGTGGGGACAACACCAACACTTTAACCGCTATTTACCGCCAAATTTGGTGGCTAGCCATTTTGGTCCCCAGTCTTTCTACCTTTTTTTTTTTTTTTGTCACGCTCTGATGTACTCATGTTGGCACGCGATCTATTAAATTTCTTTATTTAGTTTTGCGCCAACGCGCACAAGAAACCTGCATACATTTTTATTATACTTGTTGCCTTTTCAATTTTTTTTTGAACACATCAAACTTACTCTTCTATTGCACGTCGTGCGACACATATAAAGCAACAAGTTATAAGGCACGATGGCGTGCTCGTGGTATACGATTATCTCACGCCAAGAATGTGAACGGCATTAAGCATTGTCGTTGCCTTCCAGTTGTACATAATATGTAAGGGTGCTTTTCGTAGTGTGCTGTAATAAAGACGGTCCTTACTAGTCTGTTTACCTAAAACGTAGACGTGCCGTGTACGGCGTTCAGACGCGCAATTTGTCTCTGGCTGCTGAGGCCAAAGTTTATTAAAAGAAGTTAATTAATTTCACATCACCAAGGGTTGCGGGAAATGTGGTCTGTCGGCTGGTCTTTCGCCATTTTGTGCCCCAGATTTAACCCGCAAGTTTAGCTGGCGGTGGCAAGTACCCTTACAAAGGCTGTCACCACCCTAAAATGGCGTTGCATGTAGGCTTCCTAGCCGTCGTCGCCCTGAGGTTTCGTATAAATTCCAAGGGCGATAAAATCGTCGCCGGGCGCCATAGATGCGAGTGAAAACGCGCGAGGTACGCGCGCTTTGACGGAGAGCGAACGCGACCGTCGCGCGAAAGGCCATGGGGGATGGGAGGGAGGGAGGGGGGCGACGTCGTACTGCGGCATCAATGGCGCAAGGGGAACTGGGGACTCAGTCTCACACGTACTTCAGGCGAGAACGTGCCATCTAAAAGAAACCTTGGTTTCTTAAGAAGGCAAGAATTGCGGCAGGAATTATTTTCATTGAAAGCGAATATACGGAGGCCTGGTAACATGTGCTATCCTGAAAAGCCTGAGTGCTTGCTCTGGGTAGTCTGCGTTTATTTTCTGCAGGTATGATCACCGTGGTGTGATACTTAAACATATAAAGTCTAACTGAGAAAGATTTTGATATTACTTTAGGTCCTTTATGCTAACCTTACTTTCTGGGGTTTCACGTGCCAAAACCAGTTCTGATTATGAGGCACGCCGTAGTGGAGGGCTCCGGATTAATTTTGACCACCTGGGGTTCTTTAACGTGCACTACAACGCAAGCACACGGGCGTTTTTGCATTTCGCCTCCATCGAAATGCGGCCACCGCGGCCGGGATTCGATCCCGCGATCTCATGCTCAGCAGCGCAACGCCTTAACTGACTCGGGTCCCTTTATGCTAACATCTCCAAATACTGGAACAATTTGCCTTGAACAATGCTGTTGAAATGTTCGCTGCAAGTAGATATTTAATGAAGGTGTTACGATATCGACGTTAACATTCAATTTATCGGAAGAAATTCAGACGCTTTGCCTTTAAGAGCGGAACGCGATAGCGTTGTGGGGCCCCGTTCGCATCGCATTGCTCTTGATAAGTAGGCTTCACTGCAACATAACATGTCGGAAAGCCAACTTACAAAGACGAAGCTTACACCAATTCCCGTAATGTCGGCTTGACGTTTAAACACAAGTGCATTGCTGGGAAGACATCTTTCCAGGGGCAATATAGGCCCTCTGTTATCAAAATATGAAGGCCCGAGAACCTTTTTCCTGTATTATTTTGTTAATTGTTTGCTGTTGCCCCAAGGCGTGCCCGTGTCCAAAACGCATTAGGGAGGCTAAGCCCTAGTTTTACCTTGGCTGTGCTTGAAGGTCAGATTTACGGAACCGGGCGTTTTCTGGGTTTGCACCTGAAGTATAGCAAAGCTATCACTCTAAAAATAATGTTATGCTGACTCAATAGAAATGTTGGAATCTCAGAAGTGAAGTTGTCGTGAAGCCGTTAAATAAATGCCATGCAACTGAGCGTATTCTGTACCGCGTTGTGCACCACAGCGATCACCTGCCTGCCAGAGCAGACCGCAAGACGCAGAGACCCTTAACACGGGACCCAGCAGGGGCGTAGCCAGAAATTTCTTTCGGGGGGGGGGGGGGGGGGATCACCGGCCCGACCAAGAGAGGGGGGGGGGGGGCAAGCTTCTGCTTTCCTCTACGTCACGTGATCGATAACAAATATCGGTAGTTTCAGCAGACTCTATACATGTATATCAAGGACATGGGGCCGCTCCCCCCCCCCCCCCCCCCCCCCCTCGCGTGTGCGTGTGCTTGTGAAGAAATTAAATAAAAACTAAAGAAAGCTCAGTAAATACAGTAAGTACGACCGGTACAGTGGGCGTTTGGAGCAACGGTCTCTCATCGCGCCACTGAATGGACCAGTCTTCGAAACCGCATCATTGAGACGACCCGTGCGATCGGAGAAGACATCATTAATTGTTAAATTTCCGTTAAGCGTAGATGGCGTCGTCTTCGTCGGGGCGAAGTGCGTTTCACAAGTCAAGGACGGCTATACGCGTGAAAATGCACGTGTGACCACATGTCTATATCTACATCCATAGCAATAGCTTGTTCGCTGCGTCTTTGCGCTAGAAAACTTAAATACGCGCAAAAACGCGTAAGGCTTCTTTTTTTTTTCTTTCGAAGCTTTGTCGCCCTGCTCCCTCATACGAGAGGGTTGCATTTCCTGCGGCAAGTGCATGGGCCGCTGTGTCTTCCGCTGTGTGCGAGCGTGCAGCCGTCATTTGCCTTTACGTCAACAGATTCAGAATTGTACAGAATATTTCACCGCACAGCATAGATATGGCATGTGTACGCATTTTAAGTAGTGCGTGCAACTCATTTCTGCTTCACTTACGCCGGTGCAAACAGGAAGCGGCCTTGTACCTCACAGAATCTCGACTGATTGGTGTACTATAGTGATGCAGGAATGAACTCCGGTCTTGTTCAGTGCATAGTGCACATAATCAATTTCTCAGGACGCGTGAACTCCGACGAGAACTGTCAGCGCCTGCAACAAGAGTTTACTTACGCTGTACTGCGCACAGCAGTAATTCACGCTTGTCGGCTGTCTGTTTCGTGCATTCTGTTGCGAGTCGGTGGAATTTCACTGCTGTCATCAACCCTTTCGTGTGTACATTGCTGGTTTGGGATTCCACAACAAAACAGCAACTACCAGCCTTCCGTAATTGCTGGTTTGGGATTCAACAACACAACAGTAATTACCAGCCTTCCGTAGGGGCGCAATCGCAAACAAGAGACGTTTGTCGCGCAGACTTGCGAAGCGGCAAGCGGGCGGAAAGGCCAAAGCGGCCGGAAAACTTTTTCCGCGCCTGTCCAAGTTGTTCACATTTGTTTTGCTACCGCCGCGGCCGCCGCTGCTGTTTTCGTCCAGATCCATCTCGTCTGCGTACGTTTGTCGGCGTGGTGGCGCTCATTATCGCATTATTTCGAGCGGTATGTTCATTCTTTCGCATTATTTCGAGCGGTATGTTCATTCTTTGACCCACGTACCGTCATCAAAAGTGATCATCTTACGCAACTTCGCGTGTCATCTGCGACCTTCGGTAAATTCCTCGTTGGCGTTCCGTAATTCTGCTCACACGGGCGCGGTAGCGCTGAGTCACAGGTTCGTGCCTAGGCGTGATCACATTTCTTTAATAGCTTTTATTTACAAGTTGTAATAACATTTCATCATTTCGTATTGTCGGCACCTCCAGGACACCAAAGGGGCAACGGGAACACCACAGCTAAAACCCGGGCTGGTCCTTGTGTTGGGGCTCGCCAAAGCCTGCGCGTCCTACGTGAGACCTACGCTCCCAATCTATTCGCGACGAGAAAGGCACCCCGCGACTTCTGCAACATACCGTACACGTGCGAGGAGAATTAAGGAGCGCCAACGAGGAATCTGCCTAACTATTTTGTGCTGTGGAAGTGGAAGAAGAAACTTCTACCTACTTGTTTTCTAGAAATAGACAATGAATAAACGGAAGACGCGGACACCTCGGAAACGGCGGTGGTGGGTTCGCCTGGCTTTGCAAAAGCGCGAGAAGTTGGGTCATGCCAAGGCTTCGTTGCCGCACCTCCGGTCGCGCGACGTTGAATACTATCGCGAGTATTGCTGACAGTACGTTTTAGTTCCACTCTTGTCGTAGAGCAAGGGCTGGTTCTTGATCGCGTCGATCAGCATTACAGCCTACACTTTTGGTGCCATGTTCAATTTTACGACCGGTTGTTTACATGCTAGTGTAGCTTCCAGTGAAGCAGAACGACTTGCCGCCCCGTTTCCGATTCGCCATGGCGAAAAAATCGGCCCGAGACCGATTTGGCTCGCAGCCTGTTTTTCTGCTTGTTTTGTCGCCTAGGCGGGCGGATTTTTGCAAGATTTTGCCGCTTCCGACAGCTTCGAGACCAAGTGTGAACGTAGCCTAAGATCCTGCGCGAGCGCGGCCTAACCGGCACCTGAAGGGAAGCGGCGGAAATGTATACCGGAGATTTCGACCACCTGGGGTCTTTAACGTGCACGTAAATCTAAGTAAATGGACCTCGAGCGTTTTCGCCATCATTTAAAATGCGGCTGCCGCATTTGTTGCTTCATTTGTTGCGCATTTGTTGCTCCAGAATGCGGCCGCCACATTCTCGCCCAACACTTCACAGAGTGTCAAAGCCTTGACAAACACCGTGACAATTTTTAACACGAAAGTGTTTTATGCCGGGGTCCACCAAGACTTCACTGACGTATTTCCGTCACGGAAATACGTCATAGAACATAATACAAAGAAAGAAACCAGAAGAAAAAGTTCCACAAACATGCAAAATTTGGAAATCGAACCCACGACCTCTCGGTCCGCGACGATTGATCGCCGAGCGTTTAACCCATTGCGCCACAAACGCATTTGCAGAGAGCTACACAGACGCGCCTTATATATCTAACACTCCTCCGTGTACCCGCGCTCTTGCTCGGGGCGGTGCCGCCGCCTACGAGCAGAAAAGAGAAGTACTGCATTATGACACTAACGCGCACCGACAGTGAACGCTTCGGTGGTCTCAGCACTACGACGCCTCGATGCCAGCATTCGAAGGGACGCTGGCATCAAGAAGCACTACCAACGCCACCTAGGTGGCGTTCACCGTACTCAGCACAGCGGAGCGTGGCCTCCGCAATTAGCTCTGAAAATGTTTCTGAAGTTGATCGCGGAGGCTGCAATTACGACGCGCTGTACGCGCTGATTTGACTCGGTGACGATTCAGTTGCGTGCTTTGTCTTGCGCGTTGTATTAGTGTGTCAGTTACGTGCTTCGTCTTTCGCGTTGTGCTAGCGTGTGCAGCGTAGTGCAGCTTCCATATGCACGACGGTTGCTCATGGTCATCGACGTTGGTAGTCGTGATGGATGAGACGTGCCACCAGGCGTCAGCGTGGGTGCATCAACGCCTAAGGGCGCTTTAGCCACAAAACACCAATAGACATTATATATCAATGTGCAATAAACATTACACTACTTCTGTGAAGACACGTTTCACTTTCGTGTTCTATACCGATTCCTATACAAGAGGGATGAACCACATTTTTTTCCAAATGCAGACATGACTCCCTGTAAATTACGTACCAACCCAAACGGAAGCGCCCAGGAATGAAATTGTGATAGTAGCACCGGTTTCACGAATTATGTCAGCGCGAAGCGACGAGAACAAAGGGTGTGTGTGAGGGGGGGGGGTGCGGAAAAATTTCGGGGGGGGGGTGTTTGAACCCCCCCCCCCCCTGGCTACGCCCCTGGTACCCAGGTCACCGCGCATTATACCGCCTCCGGCATCGGACGCCTTTGCAATGACACTGTATGCCCAGAGTCGGCACGCTGACTAAAGCGGGTTTATCCTGGATAGATACTGTAATGATAAACCGCACATTACTCAGCGAAAGACCGACCAACCAGTCGTGGCAAACGCTAAACCTTAGCAAATTAGGCATATAAATGTTTGCTCTATTCAAACGAATGATGCTCTTGATAACGTGTAGTTGTTACAATGAGGACATCTCATCGTCATCATTTATTTGACCCTTAAAGGCCGCTTGAGGGGCATTACATATGAGGAGGAAAGCGGAGAGGAGGGTGCAGTGGAACCATGAGGCGGAAAGCGGAGGAGGGTATGGCGAAAGCGTGAGAATAAAAACGTAGTGCGGCGACGATCGCTACGACATGGCGCCAGAGTAGCGTGCGTCGTCTGGCATAGGTCTGTCAGCGGCGGCTGGTGCTGTAAATCGCGCCCGTGAGTCATCCGCGCACTGGCTCTCGTGATCTCCAGATTAGCGATGTAGTCACGCCACACTTCGCTCCGTGTGCAACGTGCCGCACGAGACAGATTGTCCACGCCAGCCAATATATCGTGAAACGAAAACACGTATAGAGTTGTAATCAAATTTCGCGTTAGGGAGTATCGGAATTGTTGGGGAATTTTTTTTTCTATGCTTGACCAGCAGGCCTGCCACAAAGGGTTCCTGGTAAGCTGTGCACGAACAAAGTGGCCCGGTGCGAAGTGGAGTAGGAGGAGGAGGTGGAAACAGTTTAGTGAAATGCAGCTTTAACGGCCGCAGGCCAATGAATAATGACACCTTTTTACTGAAATTTTGCTCTACTGTAACATATTAATTAGTAGGTTATACTGAACTTGTTCATAGCTGTGCGGTGCATACGCAGAGTGTGTCCATGTTGCACGTACTCCTACCGTCGTCGATGACCCTGGCACAGGCATAGCGAGGAAGCCGCACTGTGAAGCGACAAACCCTATGCTACGCGCACTCCAGTGATACGGACGAACCTGGTGACAAAAAATTACACCATCTTCCCGTAGGGGAACCCTGAGTAGTATGCGAAGCAGCCATGGGGTCGACTCAAGGTAGTTTTATCAGCTGTATAAACTTGGACATGCAGCAGCACCAGCAACGCGCAGAACTGTTGTCGACGCCGTCGGCGTTTTGCCCGCGTTCGCACCGAACGCGCGCGGCGTTGGTGACTGTTGCCGGTGCCTCTATAGGGCGCCTACCGTCGCGCCTCTAACCTAAGCTGCTTCGCATTATCGCGCGCGGAGCCACAGTTGTTGCCATTCGTTGCGCAATCTGGAGAGGAGAGGAGCGTCGGAGAGGAGAGGAGGACTGCCGAGAGGAGATGAGATGAGACAAGGAGAGGAGGGGGAGGAGGATGCGCTTGCGCAGTAGGGGTATGGACGCCGCACGGCGGATGGATGGATGGAGGGAGGGAGTGACATAGCCCCGACCATCAGATGCTTCGCATCTAAAAGCACTGAAGATTCACCGTCACGGACACTGTATTGGCCGCTATGACCGGCCCCGTTTCAACGGAAGCCTAAGCGGTGGCTAAACAGAGAAAAGCATGTCGACTTCCGTGGTACCGGCAAAGGCACCTTTACGTGCAAGGTTCTCTAGGCAAAAGTACCCGGATCTCGCAAAACGGTCTCCAATAATGTTCCCCAGATCGCTCTCTACAGTGCGGACTTGCTGGCTCGGACAAATACGAGAAAGAAGCTCTCGTCGGTTTCCGGGCAATGATGCAAGAATTTGGAGTTCCCAACAAAAATTACTAGAGGGAATTCTGGGGCGCTCTAACGGTTCAGCTACCACGTGAATTCCGTTTACTACAAGGATTTGTGTAATATTATTGTTTGTAGCTTCAAAGGTTCTTGTAACATTATTTCTCACGCTATACTTCTGAATGAGTTTTCAAGCAAGAATACTTTTCTGAACACGTCAATGCAGTAATCATCGCGAATTGTCGCATTTACAACGCAACATTTTGTTGAAAACGGGCAATTCGCAATATCACCAAGTCTTTGGATCCAAACCTCAAGGACAAAGCATCGGCGAGTATAGGTATCTTTTCATTAATCCGATGCACAGCTGATCCGCAATACTTGCAGCTCCCGCGAACACTTGTGCAAGATTTCCCTCTACAGCGTTTTCTAGGAAACTCTGTGGCCGCAACATCCTCTGTCGTACACCTACCCAAAGCTTTTGCCACATCACGCTTAATTATTAAGGCGAAATGCTTTAAGTGACTTTTGGGTTGCACAATCCGTTGACCGGCGTTATCGAATAATTGACCGTCCACCGTTCCATTGATGGAACTGCTACTTCCATTGATGGAAGTAGAACCCACCACCATTGGTGGGAGTCAAACCCTCGACCTTTGGTGTTGGTTAGGGTGAAGTTAATTAAGACACAGGTAATTAAGATATACTTAATTAAGGCACTCGAATCCATGACCATCGGTGAGAGAAAACAAGTAATAGGAAGTAACAACTCATTCGAACGAGAATGCCAAGTCATTTAATGAATGTGTCTTGTCTTGTTTCCTAAACTTTGGCGCATACCCACTACGGGGGATTGGCCAAGAAGCAGGCGGTTTCAACTATGTTTATGAGAAATTTAACAAAAACTTAATCTCAATTTGAGATTTAATCGTAATATTGAGATAAAGCAATTATGTCATAAAGAAGTGAAATAATAGGAATAATTCATAATTCTAGAAATTCAGCAAGGTAATCTTTTTGTATCTCTAATGAAATTGTAAACTGTAAGCATCCCTGTGACTGTGTCCCAGTAAAGTCGCCCCAAAGGAGAGAATGGTTGGTGAGGTTAATAATAAGCCAAGTTTTCTAAATGCAATTTCTAAGATTTTTTTCTGTTAAAAATCGGCGGCACGAAAGGAAAAAATGCTCAATGGATTCGGATTCATTGCAAAAAGAACATAAAGGGGATACAGCGAGACCGGACCTGTATAAGTAAAATTTTAGTGGCGGTATACAGCATCTCAATTTTGTAATGGAAACTTCCAATTGCCTTGATGTACACCAATTATTATTCCATGACAAGCAAAAATGGTGGAAATCAGAGGATGATGTTAAAATAGATTTTCCGGAATTTTGCGATATAGAGAAATTTCTGTACCTAGCCGCGGTGACATAAGCTGATGTCGGCAAAACAGACATGACAGGGCCATTAAGTGATGCTCGTGCGAGTGAATGAGCCATTTCATTCAAGTGCAAACCGCGATGTCCCGGTACCCAAAGCAAGTATACTTGCCGCAAGTACGAAGGAACCATTGAACAAAATGTTCGCAATTTTTTTGAATTCGACGAGGCTGTAAGTGCTGTGCATACAGACAGTGAGTCAGTGACAATAACCGCTAATGAATCGTTTTGGGGAATTTTTCGTAGGGCTAATATAATCGCTATTAGTTCTGCCTGAAAAATGGGTGTGAAGTCGGGAAGGCGAAGGGAGTAAGACCATTGAAGAGATTCAGAGAAGATCCCCACTCCTGCCTTCTCATTGCACACGGAAGCGTCGGTAGCTATTATGTTGTCAGTAGCTAGCTGGTTTAGCTGATCTTCTAATATATTGTTTAAATGTCGGCTAGGCAATAGTTTAGCATGATTTGGAAATATGTCCTCGAATTCAATTTTAAGGTCTGTTAAGGCATTATTCGAATGGCAAACTTGTCGTAATGACACATTCAATGAATGTGTCGTGAGCGCGCAGGTCCTCCTCATCCTCTTTAATGCATGCTAAAGTGACTGTCAACTTATCTCCTGCACGTTAGCAGGCAGAGGATATAACACGTTGCGCATGTACAGCCAGGGACGACAAATGTAGTTAAAGCCAAACGACCGTTTCGCCAACGAACGCCAGTTTATTACCTCTGATCGACAGGAACGCCGGCTCGCCCTTCATTCGTAATGAAAATGGCGCGCCTAGCTAATGTACCATGCCAACACGCGGGACATACAGCTTTCCACTGTGTTCTCTTTTACCGGTCGTCTGCTCTTTGCTTAGCTTCTGTGTCACGTGCACTCTACCTTTTCTCGTACCGCTAACAGTTAACGCTAAATAAGCATGGCAGAGCACCATAAAACAAACCAAAACAAGACCACTTGCGCGCAAGAACTACTGGTGTCCGTAGGCTTGTCGGACCACGGTGACGTCGCGAAGCCTGCAGATAATCGCGTGTTATCTAAGTATGTCAGCTCTTTAGAAGCCACAAAAAAGAGAACAGTTCTACAAATGTATGCAAATTAGATGGACTGATACATCAAAGACTGTATAGCTTCATAATGATCGAAGTTCCTATCAGACTTCGATAGTCCTGTAGAGTTTGGTTTATCACTACACGGAATCTACCCAGAACTTTTTTGCTTTTATAAGTTGCGGATACTTCATTACACCCGGGCCTTTTAGAATACTTCACTTTATAAGAGCATAGTGCTTCTATCCCTTACAAAAATGAGTATTGAATTTCCGTTGTCGATTTGTTGAACTATCATTGATTCCATGGAAATTCTATGAAATTACAACACTCAATGAGCCAGCACAATGAGATTTCATTAAAAATTCCGTTGTGCATTGCTCAATAAGATTTCTGTTGACGAATTTTCATGGATTTCTCGTTGCATTTTCTCACTTAAGGCGCGCGATCCAATGAGGGAAGCCAGGCATCCTGGCTAACTGTTTGCTTTACGTTCGGATATGCGCTGCCATCGTAGGCCGAAGATTGCCATTCTTGAATTTTTGAGGTCACTCTCCCACCTCCCCCAATCCCCCCTCCCCCCGTCTTACCCATTGGCGGATCCAGAAAAGAGACCCTGCGACATAACAACGAAAACGTTGTCCGTGTTTACTTCTCTTCGCCCACGTGTAGCCTCGCGCTGTAAGCACATACTTCAGGATGACGCACCAACTTGCCCAAACTTACGTTTCCTGCTGTCCACGAACTAACCACTGAGCGCCTCTTTTGTTGCGCTAATACCCCTCATCATTTATTTACAATGGCTGGCGATAGCATGCCTAGCTTCATGCCTTGCTCAATGCATGCAGAAGGAGACAGAATACTAACAGATGACTGGTTTTTGAACTTGTGTTTCGAACCCATCATACGTCAATGTATGGATCCCACTGGTGTCTACTAAAATGTCTATTACGTGGCATCGCAAGCTATCACGCGGATACAGAGCCAGTGGTTTCGCGACCTTGAGTAAATTTTCACTATTACTTTACGGCAAGACATGCAACAAAATGCAGTGCGATTCCCACCGACGGTTGGCAGAGGTCGTGCGACCAGCCACAATGATGATGATGATGATTATTATTATATTTATCGGCATCAAAAACGTTTGAAACAGGGCGGAGACATATGTCACCTAGCCTGCTTGGTTTATTCAAGATTTACAACATCTGTAAATGGCGACTCGACTCATGGAGACTCATGTTCACAGCAGCAAGCGCGACCTGCCCAATCGCATCAACAAAACATTTCGCGATTGATCATCGCCGCGTAACATAATCTTCAGCGCATTGGTTAACCAGCTTTGCCACTGCGTTCGCGCGACTGAGAAATCAAGCTCTTAGCGAATGAGCCAGAACAGTGGTGATTCGCGATCATTTGCGATCGGTTGCGTTGTGACCAAATTGATCGAAGTGTGGCCTTTGAGATCTGTTGCGCTCAGGTGATCTCGAAGGCTTTGCCTAAGTGTTGTCCTCAACACTAAATGATTGTTTTAACGCAGCCAATAGTCATTTGCACAAGGATGTATTTTATTGTATTACACTCTGTGTATAGCTGACGACATATAATAAAATACTGAAGTTCTTCGAAAAAAAATGATGTTCTATGTTTTTACCAAACCTAGCGAAATCTAAATAAGTTAACAAGCAACATTGGTATATCATTTCTTTTTTTGCGTTTGTTTTTGTCGCCATTTCTCATTTTTTTTCTTGGTCGGCGTGTGCGCCACGTGTGTGTCGTGAGCTCTAAGCACGTGAGTGTGTGTTGTCATCTGCTGCTGCGCGATAAGGAACATTTTGTCAAGAGCGTACAAGACGAAAAGCGGGATGTATCTATATACCGTCCGTGCATTGGCTGACGCGGAGATATGCTACCGACTCGGCTGCGTGGACGCGGGCACGAAGAAAGGAGCGCCGACTGACCAACGATACTTTGACTGCGGTAAGCACTTGTCTCGTGTTGTGTGTATAACTGATTTCCTAGCTGAATGTATGTTTCACGCCTGGTTCACGGCGCCAGTGTCAAAGAATTTTGTGCGGGGCCGGTCCGGCGTGCGTGTGGCGTGTTGCATTTCGCCTTCCGCCGATGGAGCGCCAAGGTGTGGGCATGTCGTCCGTTTAAGCTGAGCATTTAGCAGCCAGGCCGATTTATCTGTACTGCAGTTTAAGCAAGTTTGTCGCAATCAGACCACCTAAATACTGAACTGCAACAAACCACTTAAACATGGGCGCTTGTTTATGTGTTCTCATGCTCGTCCCTACCCGTTGCGCTGCAAGGTCGCGGGTTCAGCTCCGGCCGCGGCAGCCGGATTTCGATTGGGCGAAATGCAGAAACGCTCGTGCTTAGATATAGGTGCTCTTTAAAGATTCCCAGGTGGTTAAATTTAATCCAGAGCCATACACTGCGGTGTGGCTTATAATGATATAATGGTTTTGGCTCGTAAAATCCCAGAATGTGATTGATAAACGTAATGTTTGACCCTGTTTTTTAAGTGGTACTATTACAGCGGGGCCCATGCCACATCCGTTTATGTAAACATCGAACTCGCTGTCCGTTTTTTTGTTGTACGTTATAAAATAATCATACAGAAATGTCGTGAACGATATCGTGTCATGTCTAAAAAAAAACAGCCAGTTTGATCGTTCGCGAATGGAATGCTATCGTATTGTAAAAAAAGAAAATAAATGCTCACAGCGCATGGGATCGACGCCACCAGTTTCCCTCCCATCCTTGGATATCTTTTTCACGTTGCAAAACTATTTCTACTAAATTATTGTTCTATACTGTTAATAATTTGAAAACCAATATTTTACTCGTGGCGTATGATAGAAAAAACACGCAAGTCAGGTGTTACTATAAGTATATTCCTTCGCGCAAAAGAAAATGGAAAATAAGATCTGTGAAAGTATGCAAGCCAGAGAGAGAAAATATGCAAGTCGGAGGACTGACAAGAATTGCGACACCGCCGAGAAAAAGCTTGCACAATACTGCGTTTATACAATTCTTTAAATAGCGGCATCCACAGCATCTGGAGAAAAGGGTATGGCAGTTGCTGGTGCAAACTTGCGTGACACATCAGCAGCAGAAAACATTCTTATACCAACTGGTTAATGCTTTGTGTGAATGTAAAAAGAATGTTTAAGACTGTTACCTGCGTTCGTGAATATTCTTACACACAGAATAAACAGTGGTAAGACAACAAGCCACAGTTGAACATGCCCTTCCTCGTAAAAAGTTCCTGTGCACGTGCTCCATAATACTTATGAGTGTGTAGGTGTTGAGGCCCTCTAGCAGCATTATGTAGGAATTCCATGACTATGGACAGGAAAAACAGAAAAACACTGCAACAATGTTGTTCCTGTTAGCCTTCAATCCGTGCCAGCTTTTATAAGGAATATTGAATAGTGTGGGATCTTAAAAAGAAGTTATGATGTGCTCATACTGCTGATTTTTACGTTCCTTTTGCTGCTAGAAAAAATAGCTATGGTAATTTTTTTTTCATTCAAAACTATCTATGCAGCATGTGTGCCACTCAAGTGCAACAGTTCACGAGGCATCCCAGGCCCCGAAAGGAGAAGTTGGAAGAAGATGCAAGAGCAGCATGCCAATGTTGTTGGTGAGAGCCTTGTAACATTGTCACATCATACATAAATTTTTAGAATGCTAATCTCGTAAAGTGGTTACTAGCACACAATGTTTCCAGAAATTCAAACAAGACAGAACTTGCAGAAGAAGAAGGCTGGAAGAATGGTTAAACAAAAATATCACTAGGACCAACATTTTGGCAAGGGAATTGTCTTATGTCAAGCCAGCACCTGATTTCTGCTCCCCCACTTCATTGGGGGAAGATGAGAATGATGCAGGCAGTGCATAGAGTAAGGTGAGGAATTGTAAGTGTTCAAAAAAGAGGACAGAAAGAATACAAGAAGGTGTAGGTTTCTTGTAATAGAGAACATGTAGGGCTACTAGTGTTGCTTAATCCAAGTAGGGGTGACAAACCTAGAAGACAATTTGTGTGTATGCAAGTGTTTCCTTTGTTGGGCCTAGTTAAACGAGAACGAAGGTATATGGTTTGGATATTGCAAAAGAAAGAGCAATAAAAAGAAAGAACTAGAATCTCAGTTGTATCCAGATATTTTTGATCAAGCCAAGAAGCATGAAATGAAAGCGAAATGCACGAATGCACATCTTGTCGAAACCAGAGGGCATTAAAGTAGAGATAAATAAATGATCGATTGAGTTATGAATTCATCATAGCCCACCCGCTAGCACACACATACACAGTCCTAGGTGTATTTTTGCTCTAGATGGCTATGATGGCGCATTATTAGCTGTTTGCGACACGCTACCTTTTTTGTTGCTCTTTTTTTAAAAGACCTGCAAAAGCTTTTTAATAGAAGATTCTCGGCTTCACTCAGCTCTCACATATAGCTTATTGCTATCACAAGGTGGCATTAACCCTACTCATGCTAAATGCTAGCCTCACCATTAGCAGGACCTTAGCAGCCATACGAAGATGAAGAGCCTCTTCACGTTTGTGTCACAGGCACATTATGCATGAAGTTCATTTAGTTCAGCAGGCTTCATGGACCTTATGAAGATTTGAGGTCTTTCACTTAGTCATAAAAAGAGCTATACAGGAAGTAGTGCATTGCAAACAGACGCAATATTCTCAAATATGCTTTACAAGCCTTGTGTTGACATAGTGACCATATGTTAATTTTAAAGTTGTAATTTGTGATAAGCATTTAGGCAAGAACACAAAAATATTAGAGGTCTGTTCTCGTGCATGATAAGAACATCAAGCTAGCTTAATCTGCATAGAAGTTCACTTATTGCATATATGCACTTATTTCATAGTTCACTGCATAGAAGTTCATTGACGATCCTGTGTCGCAGCAGAGACATCACTCTTGCCACATTTACCATGGCTCGTTATACTGTTCTTATGCCTTAGGCAGAACAATTTCACCTGCATTAAACCACAAAAGTTTTAAGCACTAATATAACTTGCTTACTTTTATGGCTTTAAGCATCATCTTTCACTGCTATTGATGACGGTACATGTTGGTTATCATACTGATTACATATCTTTTTTTTTCAGAATATGCCAGCACGAAGTTTCCAGGCGCAAGTGTTTCTTATATAAAAGAAAGCCTGTTCTCTCCCCTCACAAGGGAAATAAAATCACTATATAAAAATGCCTTTTCATGTGCCTTTTTTGTTTTCCTGTTGGCTGCAGTTAATATTCAGCCTCAGTGAGCCAAATCTTGCTACTTTAGACCTTAGTGAGATATATCCCAGTACAATGAAAATACAATGAAAATTCATCTCGATCTAAATCCAATGAATATACAACAACGAACCAATGGAAAAACAACACAATAATACTACAATAGATTTCCAATGGATTCACGGTGGCCACTTTTCCATGACTACTCAACAAATCTACAATGAAATACCAATAAAAATTCCACAATTTTTTTGTTGATGGTGGCACGAAATATCAATGGAAAACCAATGGAATTCCAACAACACTTTTTGTAAGGGATACTCTCTGCTATATCCGGCACGTGTTCCTGTAAGCGGCGCCGGCTGTATACCGACGCTGGCGTCCGGCTGGGTGTTCTTATACGGCGTTGTGGGCCATTCTCTGACTAACATTGCACACCAACTCAAACGAAAAATAAAGAAAAAGAAAAGCAATATGTACAGTGAAACACACACACACACAGAAAAAAAGACTAAGGAAATAACGTAATAGGTGTGTCGCTACACCGAGAATTCGCGATACTGTTGGAGTTGATATGCTTCGGCCAGAGGTATATACTACGTTCTCGTTAACCTCTGCATAGGTACGACAAGGAGCTAAGAAAATGTGTTATATTGTATTCCGCACTATTTCAACACGCGTGTACGTGCGCAAGTACGCGGCATATTTTCTACCGTAACACCCTCTAGTCAGACAGCCCTACCTGACAGAAATGTGGTGCCATAAAGTGAGTGAGTACATGCAGGGAAAAAGTGGACGAGTGAAACCAAAACGCTGAATGCTACGCGAATAAATATGCAGAATGGAGCCGCTTGTCCCCCTCTTAATCCGTTCGAGAACTCTCTACGTGTTAATTGGGTTCGTCCTCACAGCTATAGAAGGCCTTCTTTGAAGAAGAGACAGTGGAAGGGAGAAAGACAGACGAGATGAAAAGCAGATACGTTAACAATCGGGAATGACATCTGATAGCTTCACTGCGCTGGCGCGTCGATAAAAGGAGCAGACTCTCCCTGTGCAGGTGCTGTTTTTTGTTTGTTTGTTTCAAACGAGGCAAAATATTCGCACGAAGATTGCCACTTGAAGTTATCAACTGCGGACGAACAAGAAACACTTCAGCATAGAGCCAGCGACTAGACAGCGGTACTTGCCTTCATCAAAGTCAACGTTTTCACAAGTGCATTTGGAGGCACATATGACACGAGTGGCCTTCGAGAAGAGGGCTCACGAAGTAGTTGAACCTTAGGTAAAACTTACGGGAGTGAGAAAATAACGCATGGTCACAGGAGAGCGCAACGCTATCTGCGTTTGCGCTTTAGTCTTCGGCTTGAAACGAAAGTTTCGAAAGTAATTTATAGAGGAAGAGTAGCTAAGGTGAAATTGTCGCAAGGCCGACGTCTCCGGGCTGCACAGTCTCTCATAGCGGGAGGATCTCTCAAAGCAGGAGCGCATCGCACGACGGCAGACTGGCTGCCAGTTGCGCGGATAGCGCAACGCTCGACTCTAAAACTGTAAAGCAGCCTTTTGACTTCTCCCTTATCTCCGTTCCATGACCTATCGGCTTTCCCAGTAGTATCGCAACAAAGGGACCGGCCAGCGATTCGACAAGAAGTCTTTTATTTGTCAGGACCAACGTTTAGAGAAAGGGACTTTCATTGGTCAGGGCTCCGAGGAAAGTAACTACCCTTGACTGCACATTTCGGAAGCACATATGACACACTGAAGGCCTCACATATATACTTTTGATATCGCTTTTAAAATATAGTTCAAGAAGATTGCACTGGGCTGATTATCGAGGCTAAAGACTTTAACAAAGGACCCACTTCGTAACCGAGTAACCTACGCTGCAGCTTCGAGGCTAGATAGTCAGCCACATTAGTTAGTTGGTAGATTACGATAAAAATATCACCTCGTAAGCGAACTGGTCCAGCAAACTTAGGAGTCCATGTGAGCTATGCCTTCTTCCGAGAACTATAACTTGTGAGCTTACTATGATCCACTGTTTGCA
This sequence comes from Dermacentor silvarum, assembly GCF_013339745.2. Classification (NCBI taxonomy): domain Eukaryota; kingdom Metazoa; phylum Arthropoda; class Arachnida; order Ixodida; family Ixodidae; genus Dermacentor; species Dermacentor silvarum. The sequence continues at coordinate 115,620,666 of NC_051162.1, forward strand.
GTTTCTTTCCTTTTATTTTCACTGCGCTTCGAGCACGAGCAACAGGCTGTAAAGGTACACGCAGTCACAGTAAGCTTTACTTTTTTTCCTTCCTTCAACCACAGAAGCCGACATCGTCTCATTCGTCTGTCGCGTGTCTTTGGATATACGAACTTCGTCAAAAGCGATCTGCATAGAAAACTGAGCTTTCACATACGAGCCGTCCCAGTTCCCCGCACAAAGGCGGTCATGAAAGTAAAATCAGGCAAACATGAGCCTGGGCTCGGTCAACTCGGTCAACTCAACAGAGTATATTGGGCCCATGCCTAGCTTCCGAAGGCCATGCGTGAGTTTGAGAGCTGTCGAAAAAGTTTTACCCGGTCTGGCACAAGAAAATACGTCACCAAAGAAGAGAAAAGCGAGTCGTTAGCGTTGAGAACACGAGAGTATTGGCTCGTGGTAGGTATTGTTTATCACCTGCGTATTCCTTTCGGTGGAAAGGTGTAGGTGTGATATTGAAGATATTTCAAACGGGGTCGCGCTGTGCAGATGTCGACATAGAGGACAACGACAGAAGGCAATCGTTTGCTGATGCAAAAGCCATCGTTTGCGGGCTTAGCCAATCAGCTACAGCGTTCGTTGAAAGTATCCGAGTAAGTAATCGACTAAAAGAATAGGAAATGAAAAACTCCCTAGAACTTTTGCGTAGGTTTATATTTCCAGTGGCTTTTTGAGTTCATTGATATAATGCTAAAAGGCAGGTTGGTGGTCTTTATTTTAGTCACATCGCCTACTTCTCGTCGCAGGGCAAAAAAAAATGGATTAGCATTGAAAGCACTGATCACGTACTGAGGCCTAAAAGCACTGAAGCGGGCGGGTGGTCGGATGGACGTACGTCGAGTGCTTATGAGTGAGGGTGTATCCGTTAGTGGCATCGTGTTCACGACCTGAACTTTCTGTCGCAACCCCTTACAGTCGCAGTTTTATACGGTAGCACGTATTGTTTTTTTTTCTGTAGTATGTAGACCAAGAGACACTGACACCTGTTCTGAGATTCCCTAACGAGGAAAATCCATTGGCTGTGGGGACGTAAATTGTTTCTTTCGTTCGATATTGACGCCTACTTCGGGCAGTGATGACTACTGTCACTGGGGAAATGCGTTTTCGTGGAGTCGTACAACATTATTGATGTTCGGAGAACGGTGCTCTTTGACATTTCGAACAGCGCAGTTGAAAAATAGGTAAAATGTTGTAACACTAGCAGACAACGTTCTGGTAAGGGTATTAGATTGGAAATCTGGTGGCACCATTCATATTGAATAACGTTCCGCCCCTATTAGAGGTGATGCGATGGACTTGTTTGTGTCTTCGTCACAGCCGAGGGCTGATTCTTCCATCCTGCTGCTGTCCATCTTAAACTTTACTCAGGTATCTTACACCGCAGCCACAGGATTTTATTTTAGTGACTATTAAAAGTTGAAACCAAAAGCCACTCAACAACAGGCCAAAGGCCACTCCAAAGGCGATAGATAACCGAAGCTAGGCCACAACAAAGGCCACACAAACCAAAGGCTACTCAAACCAAAGGCCACTAAACCAAAGGGCATCAATGGCTTTGTGGGAGCCCGCAGAAAGAAGCCAGTGAGGTGAGTGCTTTCCTATGATCTTCGATTTCAATGGTCATTGAAAGCGCGTATGTGACTACGGTACTCTACTTTTAATATATATATATATATATATATATATATATATATATATTATATTACAATATTATATATATATATATATTGATGTATCTTAAATATATTTTATATAAATATATATATATATGTGTGTGTGTGTGTGTGTATAGCAATCATTGGCTAGTATACGTACTTAATACGAATAAACAGCTATCGTAAGTAACAGCCTAACAACTCTTGTAGCAATAATAATCCGCACTTTCCCTTTCCATTGTTGCGCTCGCTCGCATGCGTCTGTTTTCAGCAAGCGCCGAAGCCCGGCGACCCTGGTCACCGTGATAATGTGCCGTCGCGCATTATTATTATCTACGAGACGGTTCTGTTTCCCTCTCCCTTCGTGAAGGCGAGGCATTTAAACGGGATAGCGTAGCCACGCCGAAGGCTTGTTGTGTGTCTTCCGGCGCCGGATTAAATACGTTGTTCCTCGTAAGGTTCCTGACTCAGCTCGGAGCCTTGCTCGGCCAAAACGTAACATCATCCCTGCCGTCAATTTTCTTAACAGTAATAGATCACTGCTCTTTGCCTGCTATGGGATTAAGGAAGCATCCCCAACTTTATTTTTTTAAACTTCATCTTAAGCGACGGTCTTAACCAATCATGCTATGAAATGCTTCATACTTAGCTACTGAGGCTACTTTAAAATAAATTGGGACGTAACATGGCTGGGCATACGAACGCGGGATGTGATAGAATTTCCGGATTGCTCCATCGTTAATGCTGCTGCTTCAGGAAAGGTGAACGTTGAGGGTATTTTATGGCGTGAGTGAATGGTGGCCCATGGTCTCGCTGAGTGTTGCAGTGACTCAAAAGTGGAAACAAAATGTGACGTGTAGCAATGCGTAACTAGCAGTGTGTAATCATTTATCTGATCTTTTAGAGGGCATATACGGTCGAACCCGGATATATCGAATCAGGAGGGGATCACACAAAAGCTCGATATATAGGTAATTCGATGTATCAAATTAAAATTTGACACAGAAATTTTCCCGGGGGTTTTACTACTGTTCGTTATGCAGAATAATTCGTTATATGAGGGTTCAATACATCCGGGTTCCACTGGATTCCTTTATAAATATTTCGCGCTGGAAAAGCTTGTAACTATCAACATCTACCAGGGATTACAACAGATATGCGCTTCAGTTACCTTTTTTTTTCATTTTGCTTTGCAGTGGACAAAATATAAAATTTCGGTACAACACAGTAGAGTTTAGCAAGAAAACAGACCAGAGCCTACCAGGTACTAGAAATGTGGATTGCGCTCTTTGCCAAGTGCTTTAAGAATCTCTTGGACATCGTGAAGTGATGCTTAAAAAGCAACGAGATAAGCTGAAGATGTTCGATTAGTTTTTTTTTTTAATCAGTACGTGAGAGTAAGAGAGAGAGAGAGAGAGAGAGAGAGAGAGAAAAGATAAAATTATTGCGACTGAGATGGCAGCAAACCGAACGAATTGCTTTTGGGAAAGAAGGTAAAGTCCCGTTTATAGTCCCACGTTATCGCCATGCGGGCGAGCGTCGTTTGTGTCCAGTCACGCTGCGATCGCGCGCGCCATCCCCAGTTATATTTAGAGCATGCGCAGAACGATCCCCAACCCGAGCGCCCATTTCAACGGCTGTCTGCGACCGTCGGCGAAGCGGCGTGGGCGCCTTTCTTTCTTCGCGCGCAGTGCATTCTGTGTCGGCGCAGTCTGCGTGACCAACACCCGGATGGAGCAAAAGCCATCTTGACGTCGGGCACGTCGGAGCGCGCTGGCCGCGTCTGGTTACGTTTGCTAGAGTGTACTAGAATACGATTGTCTAGTACACTCTACGTTGGCTGCGTCAGTACGTCGAACCATATATGGTCGAACTATACACGCTGTTGTTCTCGCCAACGTGACGTAGCGTGTACGGGCGCGCGCTTACGCTTCGTCGGGTTATATCCGCGCCTTAAGACGTGCATACACGGACAAAAAAGAAGAGAACCAGACAACACCGAATAGCTCAGCCTATACTGTAGTTTTATTGCTTTTGGGAACTTCCAGTTTGCTGGTTAAAATAATTATTTTAAGTTTTCCTGGCTATTCCAACTACGACTAAACTGAGGCTCGTATTTCGCACTGCTTCGTCACCTAATAGATTATGAAATATTGCTTTAGTGATATTTTCGGCGTCTTCAATCACGGGGACAGGTTTGTCTTTTCAGAAAAAATTGTAAATGACGGGCTCGTGAAGCTTCTCCAGAAGGCCGATAGACATTATTGTTTATGTTGTTGGTCCATTGCTCGCATAATTTGCATTAAAACGCTTCATATATTGTTCTTTTCTTCGCAGCGCGACGAATCTCATCTTCGATAGAATAAGATGAACGTGTCTCATTTCACTTTTTTTTTTTGCATAGGAGACGAATCTTGTGCGGAGCTCACGTTTCTTAATTTCCCGACCAGAAGTGGAATTCAGCCAGATTACATTTCGGTGGTTACGAAAGGCGCCGTGACTCGTCTTAAGGTGCACAGCAAGACAGAGAAACGAGCACAGGCTGCGCGAAGCGCATAGTCTAATATGGATTACGTGACAAAGCCGCATTACGTTCGCCAAAATTCAACTGCTCTGGGGGCGTTGTCGCGTGAAATGAACTCTCGTGTTGTGCGCGCTTCCAACCACCTCAAAGTCTGTTTCCAATCCCACAACTCGACGACGGCACCCGGCAAGTAGCTTTCTTATTTCTTCGTTCAGGTACATCTGTGTTATCCCTTAAGCGAAGGTCTTGTACACATTCGTCACGTTCCTATACGCAGGTCATTGACCTTTCATATTTATAGAGGAGGTGGGGGCGGGGAGTTTGGCATACTATACCTCCGTCCTAACAGAGCTCTGTGCAGCGCCTTGGAGGCTATAGGGTTCCTGTCAGCCAATTATTGACGAGAGAGAGAGGGACAAAATTTTATTGTTGCACAGCGATGATAGATGAGCAGGTTCTATTAACATCCCTATTCAAATATTATCCTCGACGCCTGCTTTTGGCTGCTTCTTCACAACAATGAATCGGCGCAAGACTACTTTACTGTAGAGAGAAAGTGTTGGGGGTGGTGAAATATGCTTACTGACATACTTTTCCACTCCTGTCGGAGGACATCTTTCACGTGGAGAAAAAAGAAGAAATACTGGGGAGAGATGTGAGCTATGGTTTGAACTGTGCACCATGCAGTGCTCAGAGGGTGGCCGGACCGCTAGGTGAGATTACGGTCGAAAAAAAGTGTGTTTCTTCTGTCCTCTCTGTCAGGGCATTTCCATTGTAGGTGGAAGCGCCGAGAGATACTTCTTCACCGGGACACATGTTCATTCTATCCTTCCTCTCGTACGGGTGCAGTATGGTGCAGTGTTGCATGCTGCGAATTGCAATCGCAACAGGTGACATCGCTTCAACGTCTCCGTTTGCTACGACTTGTTTTGCGATGTTCCGCCTTTCGTCTGATTTCATTGGTTCGTGACCGATGAACCGGTTTGAAACGTATCTATTAATAACATAACTTGCTTCAGCCCAAACGCTGTTTACTTATTTATAAAGAGCTGACGCTGTTTATTTGGAAATCACGAGACATTCACGCAACTCACAGTAAACTCTGAGACTTTGAAAGTTATTTTGATCTCATACATTTAGACTGACATATTTTAGACTGTGCAGCAGTTCTCAACATCACCTTCGTCAAACCGCCTTCATATTTCTACCCTGTCCCTGCCGTTCCCACAAACCCCTTTCTGAAACTGCAGTTGCAGGATACAGAAACGTCACTCAGGCCGACCTCTCAACCGTTCTCTTAATAAAGCTTCTCTCTCTGGCTCTTTCTATTCCGATTTGGCGTTTCAATGTGGTATACCAATTGCCTTTCTGAACTTCTTTGACGCTATTCTAACGGCGCCGGCAAAAATAATGAAGCGGAAATGAGATTACGAATATCATTCATAATTCAGAATATGCGCCGACCTTGCTTATGTTTGACCTTTACCAGAATGCGCGTACCCCTTTTGACAAAGCAGTTGCCGAGCCGGCACATTCGTGGTGCCTTGCATGCTACAAAACAGTTTGCAGCTGACACGCTTCAATGCTTGTTACACTATATATTCTTTGATGTTGCAATTTTTGGGTGGGGGGTGGAGAACACTGCGCAATCCAGTGCGTCCGCCCCACGTCCGTGCAAGCGCCACCGCCTGCCTCGGTCACGTGCCTCCCTACGTCACAATGCTCCACTGCTCCTCCTTCCCAGTTTCGTCGCTCTCCCATCTCGGCACTTGCTCTGTCGAGGACATACCTCCCTACATCAGGGAAGGTTGGACGAGTGTATAAACTGGGCTAAACTGCGCTGCTTCGCAAGGTATAGCGTATTTCAATACAATGCAGTGATACAGTAGAGTAGCTATCTGGTTCAGTTGGTACATACTGAATAGAAAAAACCAGTCAAAAGACGTAGTACAGAGAAAAGACGTGGCACACACAACGACTGCACTAACAACTGTGCTTTATTGAAAAAAAAAAAACGTCTCCCAGGAAAAACCAGGCGAGCATGCGCAGCTCAAAAGCCAACACCGACACGCAAACTAATGTTTATTGCAAAAGGCCACGTTAAAATCCTTGGTAGGGGCAAGGGCAAGACGGAGCGTGAAATTATCGAAGCTTACCATATGAACAAGGGGATGATTGAATAAGTTCTACCTCTATCTCACTGATGCAGAAGGAACTAAGTTTCCTATCGCACTGGCGTTACCAACGTGGCCTTTTGCAATCAACATTATATTGTGTGTGGGTGTCGGCTTTTGAGCTGCGCATGGTGCGCATGCTCGCCTGGTTTTTCCGGGGAGACGGGGTTTTTTCATTAAAGCACAGTTGTTAGGCCAGTCGTTGTGTGTGCCACGTCTCTTCTCTGTACTTCGTCTTTTGACTGGTTTTTACTATTCAGTGATACAGAAGGCACGCTAACGCAAGAATCAGTGTGTTGGCATATATACGGGAAAAGCCTCGTTAATCTAATGTTGCATGTTTTCATCTGTTCAATTATATGACCTTAAAACGTTTGCGAGGACTTATATTATGCACAGGTGTCAGCTACGGCCCACCAGCGGATTCGATTATACAGTCTGCGGGATCAGTCCGCGTTGCAAACCCGGTTCACAACGCCTACGCTCCGTCTTGATCTGTTTTAATGATTTCGCATTAATAATGCCAATGCTTCGCAGTGAACCGAGCAGAACTGCGGACAGCAAAGCGCGATTGGCGTGCTGCCGTTGCCTTTGTTGTCACTAACAGAAACATAGAAATGTGTGCCTTATGTGCTAAAAGGTGTCATTAATACCATTTGGGTGTTTGCAAATTTAACGTGGGCTCTGTATGACTTTCTATTTTGTCCGCTGACATAGCTCGCTAAATTAAACTGGGAAAAATGACAAGGATGAGCAGTAGGAGCGTCGTTAAAACGGGAGCCCGCCAATTGTCGACGCTTTTTCTCTGTTAAATAGATGCAATTTCACGCATCAAGTTTGCCTCAAGTTATACCAAAAATCAGCCTTGACTTCCTCATGCGCCGTTCCATCATCTGAAAACATCAGAAAATAAAATTTTGCGTACACGTAAACGACATAAAAACGCGGTTTCTGTTCCGTCGTAGTAGACTGGTAATGGCACGTGACAAAAAGTTTTATGGCCTCAGGCTCACTGGTATCGCACGCGCGAAGCCTTCTAATCGTCGACGCCGTACAGTCGACTCAGCCGTGGCTTCCACTGGGTTTCACTCTCCTTTCACGTGCGCTCTGCAACGACATTAGGGCGTACCGTTTTCTGTATGCCAGTGTTGCGGGACAAAGGTCACGTGATGCATGGCCTGATGACACAGTCCTTGGCAGAGCTGCGATGCAGGCAACGGAAGTGTTGTTGCTGTTTCTGCGTGCCACGGGACCTGACGAGTGGCGTTAGTCGGCCCATTCTGTGCAATGTAAGTGCGTAAGAATTCGCTCCTTCTCCTCATCATCATTAGTTCTTATTCTTTCACTACCCTTCTTGCCGGCCCCATTGCAGAATAGCCGGATATAGAGCCCACCAGCTCAGGTCGACATTTCGTGCATCTCACTATCCACTGCGGTGCTTAAGTTGATACGTATGTCCTTCTGCTGCTGAGTACGGGGTCGTGGCCGGGTACGATTCCCGACTATGGCTGTCGCATTTCGATGGGGATGCGAAAAGCTCTCGTGTACTTACATTTAGCAGCGCATTAAGAAACTCCTAGCGGTTAAAATTAACCAGAAGCGCGGTGTTACGGTGTGTATCATGGCCCTATAGTGTGGCTTTCAAGCATTATAAACCCCATGAATCATTAAAACAATTTCCCTCTCACTGGGAGGACTGACGTCAACTCTGGCATGTGTATCGCCGTTCGCGGTTCCTACATTTCGATTTAGCCTTGAGCCATTCCATAAACCCCATAACGTCCCAACGGCCACGTAAGGCAATGCTTTAGCGATGACCTACAACATCTCCAAAGCGTGACAGATTCGAAGCATTTCTCTCGGCTATGAGCTAGGTGGTTAACAAATTATTTTTGATACAGTGCGCGCGCAACGGCTTGAGCAACCCATAACAAGGGCGTGACACTAGCACTGCTGGGACTCGCGTGTTCTTAAAATTCTGCGCGTTGTGAACGAGACAAATGCAAGGGTTGCATAATCCTGTATACTTGTGCCTCATGACTGAGATTAATTTTCCTCGCGGTGACGACAAAGCACGGAAACTCGCTCCACGCAATCATGGGTAGGCGGGAAGAGGAGATTCAGTTCATCTATATAGAGCGAGGACTTGGCGCCAATATTGAATGTATCTCCTTGGGTCACGAATTATGATCGATTGCCGATACGTGTGTGAAACATGCATGATTGTATGCCAGGGTGCTTGAGACTCCACTGGAAGCAAATCAAGGTGGTAGAATGACTGTGCAGTTTTATGATGAGTCACCATAATTACAGAGATGCTAAATATTGAATATTGCCAAGCCAGTCATGCTACGTTTCTTCATAAAAAGGATTGAATCACCCGTTCGAATTACATGCACAAGTTATTTATTGGCATGAAGAATTTCAAGAAAGAAAGAAAAATATTTCGAGGTTGCAACCTGCGACCCCACGTCAAACGTCACGTAAAACACGGTAGTGCATTCACCAGTGCGGTACTCTGCACGGATACATATCACTCAGAAGTAAAATGGAAGTGATTTAGGTTAGCAGAACATTCAATTTACCCTAAGCTTAATTCCATGCTACCACTGCACAGAAACGATAAAAATAGGTTGCGTCCACAAATGTGGACGCCGCGACTGGAGGCGATGTGCATTGCGGAAGTGCTCGGCCTGTGCTGCGCCTAAAGGCGGCGGCTACGCGACGACGCGGTTTACGAAACATCCTTGTTTGCACGTCACCTGATTCCTCACGACCCGTACCTGAAAAAATGGTTTTGGTGGTCCGGGCACATAACATTACTTGTTTTCGCGGTTACATTGCAGGGCTGAACACTCATCCCATCTCGTGAAACGCCCTATTTCACGAGGTGTGCCACCCTTGTCGCCTTACGCATGCCTCAACCAACTAGTGTCACCTTCACACTGCTTTCTGAGCGATAGTGAGCAGGTCGTGGGTAATGTGAAAACTTCCTTTAGTGATTACCGCCAGTTACACTCTAAATATTGATCAAATTCCTGGGTATTGCTGGCGGAACGTCGTCGTGGGGGGACCCCTGAATAATTTTGACCATGCACCTGGGGTACTTTAACGCGCATCTATCTCTAAGCACGAGCTTTTTCGCGTTTCGCCTGCATCGAAATGCGACCACCCCGGCTGGGTTGAACCTACGAGCTTCTGATAAGCTGCTGAGCAACCATGGCGTTTCATCTGCTGACTAATAGAATAGTTATCATAGCGGGACGTTCAACCGTTTCCTTTACCGCGTCTTTCCAACTATCTGCATTCACGTTCAAATCCAGGCATGCGCGGGTCGGCGGAGAGCGGAATAGGAATAAACGTTCGTCTGCACGTGCCAAACGAATGACATATTAAAACGCACGCCGTAGTGGTGGACGGCGGATTCATTTTGACTACCTAGTGTTTTTAACGTGTATCAAATGAACGGTACACCGGCGTTTTTGCATTTCGCCTCCAGTGAAATGCGGTGGCAGCAGCCGGGATTTGATGCCGCACCGTCGGCTTATAGCAGCGCAAGGCCAAAGTCAATACGCCACCACTGCGGATGGCAGAGGCGGAATCGGTAGCAGTCACGCTAAGCTAAAATGTTCAAATGTGTCGGTATCTGAAACAAAGCAGTCGAACATAGAAAGGCTGATCGCAGCCGTGACCTTTCCGTGCAGAGAAAAAGGCACAGTTTTTGGGTTTGCTAATCATGGTATGCAGGAGGGGTTCACTCTCAGAAAATCTCACCGAGGCCATGCATATGCTAAGAATCCGTCGTCCATGTTTTCTTACAGTTGCGAAAGCCTGACGTTCGTGTAGCGCCCGATTGCAGTTGCGCAGAGCACACGATTTGTGCTTCTTAGGCTGTCGTGACAGCCTCTACTACAAAGGCATGACAAGTGCATTGATTGGCTCTGTGTGATCATCATCATCATCATAAAAACTTTAATATATAGACTGGGGAGTTTTGGCACGCAGGCTCCAGGGCCCCCGCACGACCCCACGGCACTCAAGCGTTTATGTAGTCCGGTCCATAACGCTGGCAGCCCGGTCAGTGGCAATGGTCTGCACGACCGGGTCTCCGGAGCGGAGCAGGGTCTCCCAGTCCTCCCAAGTCTTCAGGTGCTCTAGGCCCCGCGGGGAGGATCCGCCGGCAATGAGAAAGGAGATGGAGAGCAGAAGCGCGAGGTTCCGGACAGAGAGTACAGGCTGAAGTGAGGAAAAGTGGGGTGATAGTGAGAAAGAATGAGAGGAGAGAGAGTGTGTGTCTGTAATTTGCGCCAAAGGGTTGCTTGTCGATTGCTAAGGGATTCGTGCGGTGGAGGGTACAGCTGGCGCGCCGCCTTGGAGGCATGCGTCAGCTCGTTGAAAGTGTGCGCGCGCTCCTTCGTGAATCCCGGATCGGAGGCCGCAAGAGCCCGGTTTAAAGAACCTCTGGCTAAGAGGTCTGCGGCCTCGTTTCCAGGATTCCCGCAGTGCGCGGGCACCCAAATCAGCTCCACATGACGGGGCGGGGGCGCGCGGGCGAGTCCAGTATGCAAAAAGCAGGAAACGTGGACTCGGCCTCGTGCGAAATTTAGGATTGCAGAGTTTTGAATCTGATAAAACATACCGGCTTCTGTGTTGACGATGGCCAGGGCAATGGCAGCTTCCTCTGCAGCTTCGGGAGAGGTGTCTGGGGGGATGTGTGTGTGTTCCGATGGGGAGAGAGTGTTTCCACCACCCGCAGCGACCGCTTCATCGCCCGTGCAGGCTGCGTCCACCCATACGGCGTCCGCTCGCGAGCGCCGTAATATCGGTGGAGGGCTGCAGCGCGAGCTT